>NC_084612.1:3896366-4083866 GCF_033978795.1 Nerophis ophidion
GTGGGTGTTTTTTGTCAAATGCAAAAATATTGTTTAATTTCTTGGAATGAAATTTAATTAAATGAATGTTTCTGCCAATATGGAGGATTATATACTGTATTCAAGATGAAATATTTCTCTAAACTGGACTTTAAGACAAAATGAATGCGATCATACAAATACAGAAAGGTAATATACACTCACAATACTTGATTTATTTTTTTAAAAGCCAATGGGACCAAAAAGTATTTAATAACAACTTTATCAAATACTTTTTGGATCATTTATCATATCATAATATCATTATGATAACGTTTTTATGAAAGCGAATAAGTCCCTTTTTTTTATTCCTGTAACTCTAATGTGCAACTTAAATCAATAATGACTAGAGCTGCACATATGCCATACATCCATCCATTTTCTGCCGCTTATTCCCGTTCGGGGTCGCGGGGGGGCGCTGGCGCCTATCTCAGCTACAATCGGGCGGAAGGCGGGGTACACCCTGGACAAGTCGCCACCTCATCGCAGGCTGCACATATGAATTTAAGAAAAAAAAAAAAGAAGAAGAAGAAAAAAATGTATGTACGCCTCAACTGGTGTTTAGTTCACCGCACATCACTGGTATAGAGCGACCAATGACTGAAATGTGTCCACAATTAGGCACAAAGAGAGTAGGACCTAAAGAGAAACACAAGTTACAATATAATGAAAGAATATATGCCGACTGAATTATGTTCAAAAAATAAAAGCACAAGCAATGCAGTAGGGGTTAATTTATTTGTCCATCCATCCATCCATCATCCTCCGCTTATCCGAGGTCGGGTCGCGGGGGCAGCAGCCTAAGCAGGGAAGCCCAGACTTCCCTATCTCCAGCCACTTCGTCCAGCTCTTCCCGGGGGATCCCGAGGCGTTCCCAGGCCAGCCGGGAGACATAGTCTTCCCAACGTGTCCTGGGTCTTCCCCGTGGCCTCCTACCAGCTGGACGTGCCCTAAACACCTCCCTAGGGACGCGTTCGGGTGGCATCCTGACCAGATGCCCGAACCACCTCATCTGGCTCCTCTCGATGTGAAGGAGCAGCGGCTTTACTTTGAGTTCCTCCCGGATGGCAGAGCTTCTCACCCTATCTCTAAGGGAGAGCCCCGCCACCCGGCGGAGGAAACTCATTTCGGCCGCTTGTACCCGTGATCTTATCCTTTCGGTCATGACCCAAAGCTCATGACCATAGGTGAGGATGGGAACGTAGATCGACCGGTAAATTGAGAGCTTTGCCTTCCGGCTCAGCTCCTTCTTCACCACAACGGATCGATACAACGTCCGCATTACTGAAGACGCCGCACCGATCCGCCTGTCGATCTCACGATCCACTCTTCCCCCACTCGTGAGCAAGATTCCTAGGTACTTGAACTCCTCCACTTGGGTCAGGGTCTCCTCCCCAACCCGGAGATGGCATTCCACCCTTTTCCGGGCGAGAACCATGGACTTGGACTTGGAGGTGCTGATTCTCATTCCGGTCGCTTCACACTCGGCTGTGAACCGATCCAGTGAGAGCTGAAGATCCCGGCCAGATGAAGCCATCAGGACTACATCATCTGCAAAAAGCAGAGACCTAATCCCGTGGCCACCAAACCGGATCCCCTCAACGCCTTGACTGCGCCTAAAAATTCTGTCCATAAAAGTTATGAACAGAATCGGAGACAAAGGACAGCCTTGGCGGAGTCCAACTCTCACTGGAAATGTGTCCGACTTACTGCCAGCAATGCGGACCAAGTTCTGACACTGATCGTACAGGGAGCGGACCGCCACAATAAGACAGTCCAATACCCCATACTCTCTGAGCACTCCCCACAGGACTCCCCGAGGGACACGGTCGAATGCCTTCTCCAAGTCCACAAAGCACATGTAGACTGGTTGGGCAAACTCCCATGCACCCTCAAGAACCCTGCTCTACCCTAATTTATTTGTTTACATTTTTATTTTCTTAAATCTTTTTGTCATGTGCATCGGTTCACAAATAGAAGATATCTCTTTATCCATCCATTTTGTACCGCTTGTTCCCCTTTGGGGTCGCGGGGGGCGCTAGTGCCTATCTTAGCTACAATCGGGCGGAAGGCGGTGTACACCCTGGACAAGTCGGCACCTCATCGCAGGGCCGATGTCTCTTTATGTGTAAAAAAATCAAAAATAATCCCATCGCGATATGCCATATGCTGTAGTTATTAATACATCACAGCCTGTTATAGCAATCCACTCATGCTGTTTTTGTAGTTTCTGCCATAACCCCAATATTTCATATACGTTTGTAACACCGTGGTGAACATGCCCTTTCCCAACTACTTTGGCACATGTTGCAGCCATGAAATTCTAAGTTTATTATTATTTGCGAAAAAAAAAATAAAGTTTATGAGTTTGAACATCAAATATCTTGTGTTTGTGGTGCATTCAATTGAATATGGGTTGAAAAGTATTTGCAAATCATTGTAAAATGATTAGTGAAGACCCTTATTGGACAAGAGCGGGTCACATCCAAGTTGTTCCAAGCCCAAAAGCCTTGTGTGACTTTTCCCTTTCTTTTTTTCCATCCAACTTGGCGTGCCGTCTAAAAAAGCGAGCGCTGATTGTTTTGATAGAAAAGGGTGACCGATACCTCCCTTTGCTCTTTCTGTACACAACCTCCCGACCCTTGGCTCTATCAGAGCAAACACAGTCTGCACGCAATGCACAATGATTAACCCACAGATCCTCTATTCAGGGAGGGATCACGGCCCACTTTGCGCTCCAGCAAGAGACTTGAAAAACGGACACTCGTCTTTTTTTTTTTTGTGTGTGCGTCGCCTCGCCGCTGCTGTGTCAACATAAAGGTCACACGGGCGTCATGCTATGTTCTGAAATGAAACATGAGACTCGGACAATACTCTCTGATTAATGCCATTTTATTTGTCATTTAATCATTAAATTAGTCACAAAACTTAAACATCAAATAGATTTCGAAGATACTTTGTATTTTGTAAGGCGCATTATGCTAATTTTGAAAATTCTGATGTTTTCCAGTAGCTGGGTTGTGTCTTAGCAATTAATTTACAATTAAATTAAAAATGTTTTAGATGTTTGTTGTATGTTTATTGAACAAAACAAAACACATGCTTGAATTGTATTCCAAAATACTTTAATTATTTCAAACCCATAAAAACACTATATTGTGGTGCATTATTTAAGAAAAAAAAACGTTATAATGAATGAATTAAATCGAACAATGAATAATGAAAACAAATGTTATTATTATTATTATTATTGTTATTGAAAATTGAATTCAATTGAAACTGAAAACTCAAATATGTATATTCATGTTAATTTCTCGACACATTTAAATGTTATGTTTTATAAAACAATCAATATCGTTTTGCATTACTATTTTTGTTCATATTAGAACTAAGTGTATCAAAGTATTTCAACATACAATTGTGTAATTTATTGTTGCAAAATACTGACTATGTACTTGTGACAGTTGCTTGCTGTCATCACTTGGGTTCAGTGGACCACCCAGGAAGGACATGCTTTTGAGCAGGTTTGACTCTTTTATTTTTTCAAATAAAGCTTGTCTTTAGTGTAGGTCAGATCGCTTCGCAGCTGCTCCTTTCCACTGATCGCTCACGGTCCACTCTTTCAGCCGCCGTCGTCATCGTCCTCCTCTCCAGCTCGCTCCCTGTCGCTTTTTGATCGCTCTTCATCTGCTCCTGCAGCCTCTCCAACTCCTCCCTCGATCTCTCCTCCTTCTCCCATTTTATACAGCAGGAGGAGATGAATTAATTGTGTGCCGGTGTGTGTGCCACGCACCTGATTTAGATTGTGGCGGCGTCGCTCCGAGCAAGCCCCGCCTTTCCGCTCCCCCGCATCCTCCGCCTCCTTGCCGCCATCTTGGGTAGGGCTGCATCGTGCCCTTTTCGCTCCGCCTCTCCACAGTACTTTACTATTAATAATGTGAATAAACAAATAAATGAACGAATAAATGAATAGTGAAATGCAAAAAAGTAATGTCTACAAGTTTATATGATTCTAAATACAGTATGAATAGTGAAAAATTTCGATGAATGAATGAATGAATAAATACTTAAATAAATGAAAACACACTTTGATGAGTGAATGAGTGAATTAATTAATAAATGAATACATGAATGATAGGCTCCAGCACCCCCCGTGACCCCAACAGGGACTAGCAGTAGAACATGGATGGATGAATAGATGGATAAATGAATTAATACATGCATGACTGAAGTAATCAATGAATGAATGAATAAAAGAATAAACAAATAAATGAATTAATGGCTGTAGTGTCAACTTGTCCAGGCTGTACTCCGCCTACCACTCGAATGCAGCTGGAATTGGCTCCAGCGACCCCAAAAGGGACAAGCGGTAGACCATGAGTGGATGAATTAATGGATGAAGACCTCAATCAATACAAAAGTCTATACATGAAGCACGAACAAAGCAATGCATAAACAAGTAAATGCATGAATGAATATATGAATTAATGAAGCAATGAATGAATGAATGGCTACATGAATGAATACATAAATGAATGAATGAAGCAATGCGTCCGGATCTGAGCCGAGGATGTCGTTGTGGCTTTTGCAGCCCTTTGAGACACTTTGTGATTTAGATCTATATAAATAAACATCGATTGATTGATTGAATGCATGAATAAATGAATACACAATTTTAAAAAAATGCGAAAAAAGAACATGTGTATGTTAGTTTCCCGCCAAAATAAATGTGTATTCTAAATAAAAACAACTAAATATATGTCAATATTGTAATACAACTTTTTTATTACATTTTTTTACCTATTTACTCCAAAAATGTTATTCATTTTCGAATGTATTCTAACATTATATATTGTTGTTGTAATTTACTATTACTACTACTACTAATAATAATGATAATAATAATTGTCAATAAAAATAATACTTCTATTCATTTACACTATTTATTTTTTTTATTTTTTCAAAATGTGTGTTCCTAATCCAATGACTTCTTTTGGGGGTCCTGGGAAAATTATAGCAGAGTGAGACCTCTTGGCTGAGGTCATTCCGTGGGCAAATTCACAGACTATAGGCGTGTGTGTGTGTGTGTGTGTGTGTGTGTGTGTGTGTGTGTGTGTGTGTGTGTGTGTTTGGTTGCGTGCGTACGTGTCCTGGAGGGCAGAAGAGGTTAATTAGTGTCACGCATGACTTACATTGCGTGAGTTTCTTATCTATATGATGATGAATAGACCATCACTCAGTAGAACACAATACTATAACAACTATTACTATTATTATTTAATTGGAACATCCATAAGCTGTTGTCTAATTATGGGCCTGCTGCAATCCAAGCAGCCCATATTTTTATTATTCCTCATGCTTCACCTTTAATTATTATAGTTCCGCACGTTTCTCTTACGATTAATACGAGACGTATCGGTCAACAAACCCCTGCATATGTTATACCATCGGAAAAGTTGGCAACATTTCGCTATTTACGAAAAAAAAAAAAAAATTGTGCCAATTGAATGGGTACATACCTTTTTAATGGACGATTGCTCTGAGACAAACGCTAAAAAGACGGGATTGCCTCCTCTTGTAGCTCAGTCATACTTCCACGTAACTCGGCGGGTAACGTCTCATTTTGTTTACACACTATTTTTGACACAAGCTAACTGATAGCATGCTAACATTAGCTTGCTTGCATGCTAACATGAGCATGATATTTTTTAGCTAAATTTACCCCAGAGTCAAATAACTTTTTTACGTGACACTCGTTAACTGTTAGCATGCAAATGTTAGCATGCTATCAAGCTTATATTAGCATGCTAACTTTTTTTTGCTGGTTTTTTTTCACTTATTTCCCTACTTCCGCAGCCATACACCTCACAGCCGTGTGACTTGATATGTGAGACATGCTAACTGTTAGCATGCCATCGTTAGCACACATCAATCAATCAATCAATCAATCAATGTTTATCGATATAGCCCTAAATCACAAATGTCTCAAAGGACTGCACAAACCACTACTACGACGACATCCTCGGAAAAACCCACATGCTAAGTGTTACATTTTAATGTGAGCATACTAATATTTTCTGGCTAGCTCTGTAACTCATTTTGTTCACACTCTTATCCATTTTCAACACAAGCTAACTGATAGCATGCTAAACTTAGCTTGCTTGCATGCTCACATGAGCATGATATTTCTTTTAGTTAAATTTGCTTCCGTTTACCCCAGAGTAAAATAACTTTGTACGTGACACTTGTTAACTGTTAGCATCCTCTGAAGAACCCACATGCTAAGTGTTACATTTTAATGTGAGCATACTAATATTTTCTGGCTAGCTCTGTAGCTCATTTTGTTCACACTCTTATCCATTTTCAACACAAGCTAACTGATAGCATGCTAAACTTAGCTTGCTTGCATGCTAACATGAGCATGATATTTTTTTTAGTTAAATTTGCTTCCGTTTACCCCAGAGTAAAATAACTTTGTACGTGACACTTGTTAACTTTTAGCATGTAAACGTTAGCATGCTAGGAAGTATATATTAGCATGCTAACTTTTTTTTGCTGTTTTTTCCACTTATTTCCCTACTTCCGCAGTCATACACCTCACAGCCATGTGACTTGATATGTGAGACATGCTAACTGTTAGCATGTCATCGTTAGCACACATGCTAAGTTTTACATTTTAATGTGAGCCTGCTAATTTTTTCGGCTAGCTCTGTAGCTCATTTTGTTCACACACTTGTCTATTTTCGACACAAGCTAACTGATAGCATGCTAACATTAGTTTGCTTGCATGCTAACATGAACATGATATTTTTTTAGCTAAATTTGCTTCCGTTTACGCCAGAATAAAATAACTTTGTACATGAAACTTGTTAACTGTTAGCATGTAAACGTTAGCATGCCAGCAAGCATATATCAACATGCTTGCTTGCATGCTAACATGAGCATGATATTTTTAGCTAAATTTACCCCAGAGTCAAATAACTTTTTTACGTGACACTTGTTAATAGTTAGCATGCAAACATTAGCATGCTAGCAAGCTTATATTAGCATGCTAATATTTTTTTGCTGTTTTTTCACTTATTTCCCTACTTCCGCAGCCATACACCTCACAGCCGTGTTACTTGATATGTGATTGATTGATTGATTATTTGAAACTTTTATTAGTAGATTGCACAGTACAGTACATATTCCGTACAATTGACCACTAAATGGTAACACCCAAATAAGTTTTTCAACTTGTTTAAGTCGGGGTCCAGTTTAATCAATTCATGGTAACTTTTAGCATGCCATCGTTAGCACACATGCTAAGTGTTACATTTTAATGTAAGCATGCTAATATTTTCGGCTAGCTCTGTAGCTCATTTTGTACAGTTACACCTCAAACTCGCGGATTCAGACACTGTGTACCACAGGCCAGGGCAATTATTTTCCCTTGGGGGGCCAAATTTTGAGAAAAAAATGTGTCCCGGTGCCAGTATATCTAATTTTTAGAAACACTAATACAAAACTTCACAATAATGTCTGATTGAAAGTTAAAAACTGAATAGAATTAAAAAAAAATTTATTGAATGAGAAACCCAGAATGCACATGAAAATAAAGAATGTGGGATTGACAATATTAACTATGACCGATAAAACACAGAATATTGACAACATAAGAACGTCACACCCCCTCGCGATATTTTCCAATCAAGCGAAACGCAAAAAGAAATCAACAAACACAGGAAAATATAAATGCAGAGGCTAAAAAAAAAAAAAAAATAACACCTACAATCTGATACATCACTATCCATCTTAAAGATCAAAAAAAATATTTGGGAATGTCCGGCGGGCCAGATTGAATAGCTTAACGGCCCCGGGCTTTAATTTGCATAGGTCTACGGCACCATCTTAAACAGGGGTCCCCAAACTACAACCCGTTTTAAATATTTTAATTTGAATTTTATTTTTGTATTTTTTTATTTTTTTAATCTGTCCTTTCAAATCCATTTTATACTGCTTGTTACTCTCGGTGTCTCCTAGCCGCTCAGACAACTCATATAGGTCATGAAAAAACAAGCCTGTTTTGCAGATTTCCCTGGTCTTCAGGGGATTTTGTTATATATTTTATTATAAAATCCCCTGTTTCGCAGATTTCCCTGCTCCTCAGGGGATTTTATTAGCTATGCATCCATTTTCTACCGCTTATCCCCTTCGGGGTCGCGGGGGGTGCTGGAGCCTATGTTATTATAAAATCCCCTGAAGAGCAGGGAAACCTGCGAAACAGGCTTGTAGGGATGAAATCTGTGTTATTTCCTGACCTGATATATATTTTACAGCCCGGCCCCCGGTTAAATTTTTTCAACCCAATGAAGCCCCCGAGTCAAAAAGTTTGGGGACCCCTGATCTTAAAAGTACGGCGGCTTCCGACGAACCCACAGCCAGGGCATTGATCGCGGACCCATCAAAATTTCCGCGGGTATTTTCTAGTAATTATTATGTTACCTTTGACAACAGACCAACCATTAGAACAGACTGATTTATCTTATTCATCAGAACATAATTCTCAACACAACTCACGGTCTCCTTTGATTCTGATTTAGCTCGGGACAGCGTGGCGCTGTTGGGAGAGTGGCCGTGCCAGAAATCTGAGGGTTCCTGGTTCAATCCCCACCTTCTATCAACTCCGTCACGTCCGTTGTGTCCTTGAGCAAGACACTTCACCCTTGCTCCTGATGGGCCGTGGTTAGTGCCTTGCATGGCAGCTCCCGCCATCAGTGTGTGTGAATCAGTGACGTGCGGTGAGGTTCATGGCTGGTGAGGCACTGACTTCATCACAGTCAGATTTACAAACATCCATTTTCTCCATCCATTTTCTACCGCTTATTCCCTTTCGGGGTCGCGGGGGGTGCTGGCGCCTATCTCAGCTACAATCGGGCGGAAGGCAGGGTACACCCTGGACAAGTCGCCACCTCATCGCAGGGCCAACACAGATAGACAGACAACATTCACACACTAGGGCCAATTTAGTGTTGCCAATCAACCTATCTCCAGGTGCATGTCTTTGGAAGTTGGAGGAAGCCGGAGTACCCGGAGGGAACCCACGCATTCACGGGGAGAACATGCAAACTCCACATAGAAAGATCCCGAGCCTGGATTTGAACCCAGGACTGCAGGACCTTCGTATTGTGAGGCAGACGCACTAACCCCTCTGCCACCATGAAGCCCCACTCAGCATCAATCATTTGTAATTTTCCTGAAGGAACTCTCATGAAGGAATAAATAAAGTACTATCTAATCAAGGGTTGGAATTGGGGGTTGAATCACCAAAAATTACTCCCGGGCGCGGTGCCGCTGCTGCTCACTGCTCCCCTCACTTCCCAGGGGGTGAACAAGGAGATGGGTCAAATGCAGAGGACACATTTCACCACACCTAGTGTGTGTGTGACAATCATTGGTACTTTAACTTAACTTTAACTTTACACATACAAACTGTAGCACACAAAAAAGCACGTTTAATTAAAAAAAATTGTATTATTGTCTAAAGCATCTATAACTTAGTCCCTCTGTCTCGATGGAGATCTTCCTTTAAAGGCCTACTGAAACCCACTACTACCGAGCACGCAGTCTGATAGTTTATATATCAATGATGAAATATTAACATTGCAACACATGCCAATACGGTCGGTTTAGTTTACTAAATGGCAATATTAAATTTCCCAGGAGTTCCTTGTTGAAAACGTCGCGGAATGATGACGCGTATGATGACGTCTGGAGTTGGAGGGGACATATTAGCACAGCACCACTAGCGGCTAAAAGTCCTCTCTTTTCATGGCGTATTTACACAGTATTCTGGACATCTGTGTTGCTGAGTCTTTTGCAATTTGTCCAATTAATAATGGAGAAGTCAAAGTAGAAAGATGGAGGTGGGAAGCTTTAGCCCTTAGCCACACAAACACACGGTGATTCCTTGTTTAAAATTCCCGGAGGTGAAGCTTTACTATAGATCAGAGGGGTCAAGCGATCATGGTTCCCGACCACTTGTCAACCGGCAGTTTTCGGTGAGAAAATTGTGGTACAAAGTCGCCTCTTACCGGAGATCAGCTGAGCTTGCGCCGTCCATGCAGCTGCCGTCGACTTCCCTCAGACACTGCACGTCAAGACACCCGTGGCCACACCCCTCTGACTACCAGGTACTATTTAATCTCACTAAAACACTAGCAACACAATAGAAAGATAAGGGATTTCCCAGAATTATCCTAGTAAATGTGTCTAAAAACATCTGAATCCGTCCCAATGCAATCGCCTTTTTTTTTTTTAGTCCTTCGCTATCAATGTCATCATCCATGAATCTTTCCTCGCTCAAATTAATGAGGGAATTGTTGTTTTCTGGGTCCGAATAGCTCTTGCTGCTGGAGGCTCCCATTATAAACAATGTGAGGACGTGAGGAGCCCTCACCCTTGTGACGTCATCGTCTGCGACTTCCGGTAAAGGCAAGGCTTTTTTATTGGCACCAAAAGTTGCGAACTTTATCATCGATGTTCTCGACTAAATCTTTTCAGCAAAAATACGGCAATGTCGCGAAATGATCAAGTATGACACATAGAATGGACCTGCTATCCCCGTTTAAATAAGAAAATCTCATTTCAGTAGGCCTTTAATTATTACCTCCTGCTTCGATTGAAAGTCCAGTTTAGAAAACTGTTTTATTTTAGATATGTAATCCTCCATGTTAAAAGGCCAGGCGAGAGGAAAAAATAAACGATCGCTGCCGACTGTTGCTGCTTGTTGTCACTTCTTCTGCAGCCAAGTAGTCGCAACAATGATCTCTGGGATCACTAGATTAGATTAGATTAGATAGTACTTTATTTATTCCGTCAGGAGAGTTCCTTCAGGAAAATTAAAATTTTCAGCACAATCCCATTCAAGATCAGACAAACATTACAGGGAGACAGAACAGGATCGCTGACGGGTCTGCCGGCTTCCAGCGCCCCTTACAAAAAAGATGAGATACAGGAAAACGGGGGGGATGGGAGAAAAAAAAAATAATAATAATAATAGAAAATTAAAATAAAACAAAAAAATCGTTCTTAGCCTGGGCCCTAGAGAGGGGGTGCAGACTAAGGGCCAAGGGAAAAAAACAACTCATAGCCATAGTACACATCCCTCTTACATGTGTGTAAGAGGAAAACATCAATCAAAGAACACAGAGGACATTAACGACATTAAAGCAGCAGATACAACCAGACACTTCTACATACAGCTATGAATAAAAAGTAAAAGAGACATATCCACTGTGGTGGCCTCTGCGGTGTTCCACGCCATCGTCCGCTGGGGTGGAGATAGCATGGCCAGAGACAGGAGCAGACCCAACAAAGCAACCAAGACAGCCGACTCCACTCTCGGCCAGACTAGCGCCCTCTACCACCAGGAGGCGGGATTACTGCGAGCCTCACCCAGTGCGTCTTCGCAGCCGTTTTAGGATTGCTCAGCACAAGAAATACGTTACACAGTTGTTGAAAAAATACACTGTACAGTATATAGCTCAGCTAACTAAACCATGGAACTGTATAATGTAATTCATATAGCAATACGGTCTCACTGCAAAGCAGTTAGCCGAGTCATTGCACAATCCATGGTGAGGCTCAACTGGCTGCTGACTCACCGCAAGTCTCTTCTCAGTATTTGAATGACAAATGTGAAAATTTAGCGATTTTGAATAAAAATGATCTAAAACTGGTGAATTTAAATGGAAAACAACTTCATAGTATAATCACTGGATACATATAACAATTTACATGTACTGCTCGCCTGTGTATCGGCTGGGGACATCTCTGCGCTGCTGGTCCGCCTCCGCTTGGGATGGTTTCCTGCTGGCTCCGCTGTGAACGGGACTCTCGCTGCTGTGTCTTGGATCCTTTTTGGACTGGACTCTCGCGACTGTGTTGTATCCATTGTGGATTGAACTTTCACAGTATCATGTTAGATCCGCTCGACATCCATTGCTTTCCTCCTCTCCAAGGTTCTCATAGTCATCATTGTCACCGACGTCCCACTGGGTGTGAGTTTTCCTTGCCCTTATGTGGGCCTACCGAGGATGTCGTAGTGGTTTGTGCAGCCCTTTGAGACACTAGTGATTTAGGGCTATATAAGTAAACATTGATTGATTGATTGATTTAATTTTTTTTTTTTCTTTTTTCTTTTTTTTTCTTTCCATGATATTGATGATTCCCCTGACTACACGTCACTGGTGTGAATGGGTGAATGTGGAAGTAGTGTTAAAGCGCTTTGAGTACCTTGAAGGTAGAAAAGCGCTATACAAAGATAACCCATTTACCATTTGATTCATCAGGTGACCATTTCATTAAGAACTGATTTTTTTTTTTTTTTAGTCAAAAGGATTTATAAAATATAATAAAGCTTTACAGTTTACAAAAGCTCCCCAGAAAAAAATCCACATTAATGATTAATGGGTTTTACTTGTATAGCGCTTTTCTACCTTCAAGGTACTCAAAGCGCTTTGACACTACTTCCACATTTACCCATTCACACACTGATGGAGGGAGCTGCCATGCAAGGCGCCAACCAGCACCCATCAGGAGCAAGGGTGAAGTGTCTTGCTCAGGACACTACGGACGTGACGAGGTTGGTACTAGGTGGGATTTGAACCCGGGACCCTCGGGTTATGCACGGCCACTCTCCCACTGCGCCACGCCGTCCATTAAGAATATTTAATTTTAAAAATAATTCCAATTATTGCCATACTTGTATTTAATGGGAAAACATGTTGTTTTCAAACCAATTTAATTTGTTTCAAAAAGTTGCTGTTGTTGATGCCAGGATTCCAAAATTGAAATATTTAGCTTGGAGGCGACTGTTTATTGTGGTTGTCAGCACGGCGCCAGCGTGCAGCCTGCAGGGCCAGACGCATAATTAGGGTCGCGACCCCACCGTGCAATGGTCCCTGACGCTTACTACGGCTTTTAATGCAAATTTCCACATTGATGCTACCTATGAATAATATATCCATGTAGGACTATTAGTACTATTTAGGGGTGTGGGAAAAAATCGATTTCGAATTTGAACCGCGATTCTCACGTTGTGCGATTCAGAACCGATTCTCATTTTTAAAAAATCGATTTATTTTTTTTTAATCAATCCAACAAAACACTACACAGCAATACCATAACAATGCAATCCAATTCCAAAACCAAACCTGACCCAGCAACACTCAGAACTGCAATAAACAGAGCAATTGAGACACAGAACAAACCAAAAGTAGTGAAACAAAAATGAATATTATCAACAGTATCAATATTAGTTATAATTTCAGCATAGCAGTGATTAAAAATCCCTCATTGACATTATCATTAGACATTTATATAAATAAAAATAAAAGAACAATAGTGTCACAGTGGCTTACACTTGCATGGCATCTCATAAGCTTGACAACACACTGTGTCCAATGTTTTCACAAAGATAAAATAAGTCATATTTTTGGTTCGTTTAATAGTTCAAACAAAGTTACATTATTGCAATCAGTTGATAAAATATTGTCCTTTACAATTATAAAAGTTTTTTGTACAAAAATCTACTACTCTGCGTGCATGTCAGCAGACTGTGTTAGATCCTGCTGAAATCCTATGTATTGAATGAATACAGAAAATAGCGTTTTTGAATCCAGAATTGCGTTGAATCGAAAAAATTCATTTATAGTCGAATCGCGACCCCGAGAATTGATATTGAATCGAATCATTGGACACCCAAAGATCCGCAGCCCTAGTACTATTATTTACTTAAATTATTTATCTGGGTTTTTACTCAAATACAAGCTCTACTTTCATAAACTGAAATTTTACATAAATGAAATCTTTAGTGGGGGGTTTTGTGTGTGTGTGTGTGTATGTGTGTGTGTGAAAGTGATTTTGCAACAAAAACCGGAACAAAAGCTCAAGAAAGAAAGAATAGCTTGACCATCAGATGACCCCTCAGTACATTTAAACAATAGCAGGAAGACACGGCCTCTAATGAATGTCATTGCTAACTGGTCTGTGTGTGCGTGTGTGTGTGTGTGTGTGTGTGTGTGTGCGTGTGTGTGTGTGTGTGTGTGTGCATGCGTGTGTGTGTGTGTGCGTGCGTGTGTACCAACATGACTGCAGTGAAAAATGACATCACCTTAAACGCGTGCTAAAAATTAAGAACTGTCTTTTTTTTTTTAAACAAAAACGTGCAAGTGTAAGTAGTTTTGATGGAAAGCCGCAAGTTAAAGATTTATTCACATCTTTATATCGTGTCTGTTTTTTTTTTTAATTTAACTCATCGTTTTGATTCAATATTAGCTTTTTTATTATAATGTATTTCAATATAATTACCACAATACACTTGAACTTGAAATATACAATAAATAGCAATTAAACATATAAATAGTGACAAATGAATGAATTAATGAATGAATAAATAACTAAATGCATGATTGAAAACTTGAATGAATAAATAAATAATGAATGAATGAATACATAAATGAATGACTGAATATATGAATGAATAAACAAATGGATGGGTGAATTAATAATGAAGTGCAGTTAAAGTGATCCTAAATATAAATACTGATAAATACGTCCATCCATCCATTCATTTTCTACCGCTTCTCCCTTTTTGGGTCGCGGGGGTTGCTGGAGCCTATCTCAGCTGCATTCAGGCGGTAGGCGGGGTACACCCTGGACAAGTCGCCACCTCATCGTAGTGATAGATATGTGAAGGAATGAATACATAAATACACAAATGAATGAAAACATGAGTGAATATTTGAATGAATAATTGAACGAGTGAATCCATGACAGAATACATAAACAAATGACTAAATACATGCATAGAGGACTAAATAAATAAATAAATGAATGAACAAATGAATGAATTAAGACCCCTTAATAAGTTTGACAACAAATTAAAATGGGAAATGACACAATATGTTACTGAGTATGTCAGCAGCTAAATTAGGAGCCTTTCTTTGTTTACTTACTACGAAAAGACAACTCGTCTAGTAGATTCACTATTTTATTTAAGGACTAAATGTGAAGTGAATTATATTTATATAGCGCTTTTCTCTAGTGATTCAAAGCACTTTAAGATTGTGAAACCCAATATCTAAGTTACATTTGAGTCAGTGTGGGTGGCACTGGGAGCAGGTGGGTAAAGTGTCTTGCCCAAGGACACAACTGCAGTGACTAGGAAGACGGAAGCGGGGATCGAACCTGGAACCCTCAAGTTGCTGGCCCGGCCACCCTACCAACCGAACTATACCGCCCCAATTGCAATAAGAAACATATGTTTAATGTACCCTAAGATATTTTCTTAAAATAAAGCCAATAATGCCATTTTTTTTTGTAGTCCCCTTTATTTAGAAAAAATACCGGAATAATTTTGGTACCGGTACGGGTATCGGGACAGCACTACTGTAAGATAATATCGATGAATGAGATGAGTTTCCTGCAAAAACAGCCTATTTTCACATCAAATATGAAATAATACACATTTGAAAAAGGTAATAGTCTACTATGGCGGTTGTTGTCAAATGGGGGTACGCGTACCGCTGGGGGTACTTGAAAGTATGCCAAGGGTTACGTGAGATTTTTTTAAAAATATTCTAAATGTGACGTTTGCTAGGCATGGTGGTGTGGGTGGTGCTCTTTCAGGATGCAGATCGGGCTCGGACACAGCGTGCAGGTAAGAAATAATGGTTTATTTAACTAAAAACAGGCTAAGAACAAAAACACTGGCGCTAGGTAGAAAAGACAAACCAAAAGCGCGAGCATGGAAGCTAGGGAACTAAACACAGGAATAGCGTGGAAGCTAACAAGTACCAAACAGATTTACCAAAGTCGGGAGATAGCGTCGTCACTTGTTGTGGGAAACAATCAATCAATCAATCAATCAATCAATCAATGTTTACTTATATAGCCCTAAATCACTAGTGTCTCAAAGGGCTGCACAAACCACTACGACATCCTCGGTAGGCCCACATAAGGGCAAGGAAAACTCACACCCAGTGGGACATCGGTGACAATGATGACTATGAGAACCTTGGAGAGGAGGAAAGCAATGGATGTCGAGCGGGTCTAACATAATACTGTGAAAGTTCAATCCATAATGGATCCAACACAGTCGCGAGAGTCCAGTCCAAAGCGGATCCAACACAGCAGCGAGAGTCCCGTTCACAGCGGAGCCACCAGGAAACCATCCCAAGCGGAGGCGGATCAGCAGCGCAGAGATGTCCCCAGCCGATACACAGGCAAGCAGTACATGGCCACCGGATCGGACCGGACCCCCTCCACAAGGGAGAGTGGGACATAGGAGAAAAAGAAAAGAAGCGGCAGATCAACTGGTCTAAAAAGGAGGTCTATTTAAAGGCTAGAGTATACAAATGAGTTTTAAGATGAGACTTAAATGCTTCTACTGAGGTAGCATCTCGAACTGTTACCGGGAGGGCATTCCAGAGTACTGGAGCCCGAAATGAAAAAGCTCTGTAGCCCGCAGACTTTTTTTGGGCTTTGGGAATCACTAATAAGCCGGAGTCCTTTGAACGCAGATTTCTTGCCGGGACATATGGTACAATACAATCGGCAAGATAGGATGGAGCTAGACCGTGTAGTATTTTATACGTAAGTAGTAAATCAAACGCATGGATAATGATCTCAGCGTCTTTAGTGGACAGAATGGAGCGAATTTTGGCGATATTACGCAGATGAAAGAAGGCCGTTTTAGTAACGCTTTTAATGTGTGCCTCAAAGGAGAGAGTTGGGTCGAAGATAATACCCAGATTCTTTACCGTGTCGCCTTGTTTAATGAAACAAGGCTAAGATGTGTGGACGAGGCACAGAAGATGCAGGCTTAAATAAGGATTGTAATCAACAAACAGGTGACAGTCCGGAAACAAGGAACAGGTGAAACAAATGTGCAACCATGGTGACAGAACAAACCAGGAAGTGCCCAAGAAACCCAAAAATCCAAATAACAAACGATCCGGGCGGCGGATCGTAACACTAAAAATAGCAACAATTCAAAAATCCTTTATAAATATATTTTTGAATAATACTTCAAGAAAATATGAATCTAGGTTTATAAACTGTAAAAAAAAAATACAACAATCCAATATTCAGTGTTGACCAACGTTCCCTCTAAAGTATGCGCCTGTGCAATTGCACACTGCTCACGCGTCCTCTGCGCACGGCAAATCACAAAAAATCGAATAAAAAGATAAGCGCATAACAGTGTGCATGTCTGCCGTCGCTCACATTGATTGATTGATTGATTGATTGATACTTTTATTAGTAGATTGCACAGTACAGTACATATTCCGTACAATTGACCACTAAATGGTAACACCCGAATAAGTTTTTCAACTTGTGTGTGCCACTGAATGCTCAATGAGTTTTGGCGTTTGCTCACACATATGAAAAATTTGAGGGAAAATTGGTGTTGACAGCTAGATTTTTTTGTGGACATGTTCCATAAATATTGATTAAAGATTTATTTTATTGTGAAGAAATGTTTAGAATGAAGTTGATCAATCCAGATGGATCTCTATTACAATCCCCAAAGAGGGCACTTTAAGTTGATGATTACTTCTATGTGTAGAAATATTTTTTTATAATTCAATCACTTGTTTATTTTTCAACAAGTTTTTAATTATTTTTACATCTTTTTTCCCAAACAAAGACTATTACAAATTAGCAATATTTTGCACTGTTATACAATTTAATAAATCATAAACTGATGACATAGTGCTGTATTTTACTTCTTCATCTTTTTGAGCCCAAAAAAAGTCTGCGGGCTATAGAGCGTT
This sequence comes from Nerophis ophidion, assembly GCF_033978795.1. NCBI lineage: Eukaryota > Metazoa > Chordata > Actinopteri > Syngnathiformes > Syngnathidae > Nerophis > Nerophis ophidion. Next base: position 3,914,207 of record NC_084612.1, read on the forward strand.
TTCCGTTCGGGCTCCAGTACTCTGGAATGCCCTCCCGGTAACAGTTCGAGATGCCACCTCAGTAGAAGCATTTAAGTCTCACCTTAAAACTCATTTGTATACTCTAGCCTTTAAATAGACCTCCTTTTTAGACCAGTTGATCTGCCGCTTCTTTTCTTTCTCCTATGTCCCCCCCTCCCTTGTGGAGGGGGTCCGGTCCGATGACCATGGATGAAGTACTGGCTGTCCAGAGTCGAGACCCAGGATGGACCGCTCGTCGGGACCCAGGATGGACCGCTCGCCTGTATCGGTTGGGGACATCTCTACGCTGCTGATCCGCCTCCGCTTGAGATGGTTTCCTGTGGACGGGACTCTCGCTGCTGTCTTGGATCCGCTTGAACTGAACTCTCGCGGCTGTGTTGGAGCCACTATGGATTGAACTTTCACGGTATCATGTTAGACCCGCTCGACATCCATTGCTTTCGGTCCCCTAGAGGGGGGGGGTTGCCCACATCTGAGGTCCTCTCCAAGGTTTCTCATAGTCAGCATTGTCACTGGCGTCCCACTGGATGTGAATTCTCCCTGCCCACTGGGTGTGAGTTTTCCTTGCCCTTTTGTGGGTTCTTCCGAGGATGTTGTAGTCGTAATGATTTGTGCAGTCCTTTGAGACATTTGTGATTTGGGGCTATATAAATAAACATTGATTGATTGATTGATTTTTCAACCGAAAATGCTTTGCTCTGATTAGGAGGTACTTGAATTAAAAAAATGTTCACCGGGGGTACATCACTGAAAAAACGTTGAGAACCACTGTACTATGGTATAAAAAAAATTGCTGTGGTACAAAACAAAGGACTTTTTATTTATTTGTATTTATTTTTTTCTGTCCAGCTTCTCAGGCAAATCATATAGTTGATGCAGATGTGCAAGTTTACTTTACAAAAGAGAAATGTGGGATGCTTCTCTTGTTGCCTTATTTGTATTTGACTTTATTAAATGTATTTATATTATTTTTTTTGGTGCAGCCGGGCCGGAGCAGGAGTGGATAGAATGAGGAAAAAAAGGAAGACAGAGGGGAAAATTGTGGGGACAAGAGGGGGATAAAACAGAGACAAAAACAACAACAGCAAACACAACAAAAACACCAACAACAATAGAGCAACATCAGCAAAGAGGATATGTACAAATATGATGGTAAAAGTCATAGCAAAGAAGCAGCAAGTGAAATAAATAATAATACAGAAATAACAATGAGTATTTTTACACTACAAGTGGATCAATACAAATACTGATAGAAAAAAAGGAGTTTAACGACATTGTGGCACAGTGTTATCATCACGTGGCGCCGTAAACTGTATCACTTCACGATAGCAGCGATAAAGGAGCTCCTTCAAAGCCGACAAGCGGCCAATTACTTGCATCTTAGAGTGTCGTAACTCTTCTTTTTTTTTTTTTTATTGTTGTTGTTTTCAAATGCTTCGCTGTCACGATATTTCCCCCAACTCGCCCGTTTTCACTCACTTATGACATCTCGCTCTCAGGTGACACGAAGATGGATGACTTCTCTCCGTCACGCAACTATTGTCAGCGCCGTACAAACACTCCAACTAGTGTGTGAATGAGAAAAAAAGGTGTGTGTGTGTGTGTCTGTGTGTGTGTGTGTGCATTAGCTCAGTTACTAATCTGCTATTTGTGCCTGGTCAGGAAGGGAAGGTGATCCAGTAGTGGTAACCCCCCCCCCCCCCCCCCCCCCTTCATCCTCCATCAGCAGCATGAGTGACACAAAGTATGTTTGTGGTGTTTGTGTTGCGTTCAGGGTTGCGTGTGAAGGGAGCTGCTCGCATGTGACCCCTGCTGACCCCTGATTGTCGTTCCTGTCGTGACCCTACCCGGAAGAAAAGGTCTGTGACCCCCCCCCCCCCCCACCCCCCTTCCACCGCATACACCCCCTCCACGCACACACACACACACACACACACACACACTGCACGTCCCAGCTCGCTAACACGCTGATGGAATGTTTACTAGCATTAATTACTAGCACTCAGGACCTTTTTTTTTTTTTTACAACTTGAAATGTAGTGTTTAGCTATTACAATTGTTTTGTTTTTTTTGAATACTATAAAAGTAGCTACTTCCACAGTATCCTAATCTGGCCCACAGTCATTTGTTTATTATTATTATTATTTTTAAATCTGTCCTTCCATCCATCCATCCATTTTCTACCGCTTATTCCCTTTTTGGGGTCGCGGGGGGCGCTGGCGCCTATCTCAGCTACAATCGGGCGGAAGGCGGGATACACCCTGGACAAGTCACCACCTCATCACAGGGCCAACACAGATAGACAGACAACATTCACACTCCTTTCGAATCCATTTTCTACCGCTTGCTACTCTCGGTGTCTCCTAGCGGCTCAAGCAAATCATTATGTCTAAAATTGCACTTTCCCTTCAATATTGTGACATTGTGCTTGTGCTGTAGTGTCGTGCGAGCGTATGGTATATAACAGGGGTCGGGAACCTTTTTGGCTGAGAGAGCCATGAAAGCCAAATATTTTAAAATGTATTTCCGTGAAAGCCATATCATATTTTTTAAAACTAAATACAACTAAATGCATGCATTTTTAGTAAAGACCAATTTTTTTAGAGTATAATAGGTCTCTTATTCTTATTCTGTTTATTCTGAAGCTAACCAATAATAAATACAATTATTATTCCCATTAATGCGACTTCTTGAACAGGTGCGGTAGAAAACAATGGATGCATGAGAATGTTTTATAAATTGAACATTATTTTTAACACTGTGATTACCGGCGTAATTATTAATTATTTATCGTGTTAAGCAATGTCAGCTAAGATTTATCTGAGAGCCAGATGCAGTCATCAAAAGAGCCACATCTGGCTCGCCAGCCATAGGTTCCCTACCCCTGTTATATGACACGAATACTTGCCAAAATTAAATGATTGATGCAGACAAAAAGATTTTCTTGAATTTTTTTCCCCCCCCCGAAATAAATATGAATATGTGTTGAAGAATTTGACAAAATATTTTCCAAAGAAGAAACATTTTTCCAGGAAAGAAAGTTGTATTAAAAAAAAAACCACATAACTTTTTAGAAGAAAATAAGTTATACATATATATATATATATATATATATATATATATATATATAATTGAAATAGAAATACTGTGTCCTAGGGTCAAACTGCCAGCATCATAAGAAAGTTTTGCATAACATTTTAATATATATCAATAAAGTTAAAAAAGAAATTAAGTATTGTGACTCGGTTCAATTGTCAGGGTACTCCTTTCCCTTAAAGTATTAGAATTTATTTATTTATTTATTTTATTTTTAGAAAAATAGATAACTTTTTAATATATATCAATAAAGTAAAAAAGTAACTATTGTGACTCAGTTCAATTGTCCGTGTACTCCTTTCACTTACAGTATTAGAATTTATTTTATTTTTTGTAGAAAAATAGACAGTTCTCGGTTGACTCTTGAGCATCCTGACCAATTTTTCTCTCAGCAGCAGGTGATAGCTTGCGTTTTATTCCTTATTTTGTGGCAGTGACAAAACTGTGCCATGCACTTTATACTTACGAACAATTGTCTGCACACTTGCTCTTGGGTACCTTAAACTGCTTTGAAATGGCTTCAAGTGACTTTCCTGACTTGTCCAAGTCAATGATTTTTTTTATTTTTTTTTCAGATCTGTGCTGAGTTCTTTTGACTTTGTCGCGTTTGTAACCGAGTCTAATGACTGCATCACATGAGCCCTGTTATATATATATATATATATATATATATATATATATATATATATATATATATGAACTGGCACCTCATTATATCTCGGACCCCATCCAAATCGGTCATTAATATTGGTCGTTTTTTTTTGTTTTTTTTTCGACCAAGCCCAAAGTGTGGCCTTGAACAAGTGTCTTAAAAAGAAACAACCCCGATGTTGTTTCTTTCCACGTTCCTTGCTGCTGGTGTCATGTGACTCAGGAAGTGGTGTGACTCAGGAAGTGACTGCAGGGCGTCCTGCGTGCATTCCAGCTCTTCATCCTGCGTGTCCTGATGCTAACCTCTGCTAACCTGCACGCTCACAGTAGCTGCTGCACTCACTTCCTGGATCACTTTCATTTTCTGAGACGCTTCCTGCACTCCGGCCTCTGCCGGTCGTTATGATGGTTTGTCAGCGTGCTGATCTTCACGCGCTGCACATCATGCAAGAATACAGTTTTTCTTTACATGGTCACATCACCAACTACTGGCCTGGAATTCAGGTGGACTTTTGATTGATTGATTGATTTAAACTTTTATTAGTAGATTGCACAGTTCAGTACATATTCCATACAATTGACCACTAAATGGTAACACCCGAATAAGTTTATCAACTTGTTTAAGTCGGGGTCCACGTTAATCAATTCATGGTATGACGTCTAATATGTTTGATTTGAGAGAAGTGAAGTGAATGACATTTATATAGCGCTTTTCTCTAGTGATTCAAAGCACTTTTACATAGTGAAACCTAATATCTAAGTTACATTTAAACCAGTGTGGGTGGCACTGAGAGCAGGTGCATAAAGTGTCTTGCTCAAGGACACAACGACAGTAACTAGGATGGCGGAAGTTACTGGCACGGCCACTCTACCAACCGAGCAATACCGCCCCAGAAACTTTTATATATATATATATATATATATATATATATATATATATATATATATATATGTATGTATGTATGTATGTATGTATGTATATATATATGTATATATATATATATATATATATATATATATATATATGTATGTATGTATGTATGTATATATATATGTATGCATGTATATATATCTATGTATGTATGTATGTATATATATATATATATGTGTATATATATATATATATATATATATATATATATATATATATATATATATATATATATAGAAATACTGTGTCCTAGGGTCACACTGCCAGCATCATAAGAAAGTTTTGCATAACATTTTAATATATATCAATAAAGTTAAAAAGAAAATTAAGTATTGTGACTCGGTTCAATTGTCAGTGTACTCCTTTCCCTTAAAGTATTAGAATTTATTTATTTATTTATTTATTTTATTTTTAGAAAAATAGATAACTTTTTAATATATATCAATAAAGTAAAAAAATAACTTTTGTGACTCAGTTCAATTGTCCGTGTAGTCCTTTCATTTACAGTATTAGAATTTATTTTATTTTTTTTTAGAAAAATAGACTATTTTTGAGGAAAAATACATACATTTTGGCGAAAAAAAAAAGTTGCATTTTTTTCAAGAAAAAAAAAGTCATATTTCATTACATTTTTTTTTCTTGTCAAAATGTAACTTTAATCTCTTTAATTATCTGAGATTATTATTTTAAGGTTTTTCTTTTTTCAAAATATGCATGAAAATATACAATTTTCTTGATTTAAATTTGATTGGCAACACTACATTGGCCCTAGTGTGTGAATGTGAGCGTGAATGTTGTCTGTCTATCTGTGTTCTGTGTCGAGGTGCGGACTTGTCCAGGGTGTACATCGCCTTCCGCCCAAATGCAGCTGAGATAGACTCCAGAGATCCCCCCCCCCCACCCCGCGATCCCAAAAAAGGGACAAGCGGTAGAAAATGGATGGATGGATGTTCCAGGGTCAAACTGCCGGCATCATAAGAAAGTTTTGCATAACATTTTAATATATATCAATAAAGTAAGAAAATTTACTATTATGACTCGGTTCAATTGTCAGTGTACTCCTTTCCCTTAAAGTATTGGAATTTATTTATTTTTTTAGAAAAATAGATAACATTTTAATATACATCAATAAAGTAAAAAAAAATAACTAGTGTGACCCGGTTCAATTGTCCGTGTACTCCTTTCCATTAAAGTATTAGAATTGTATTTTTTATTTTTATAAAAATAGACTATATTTTTAAGGAAAAATATATACATTTTGGAAAAAAAAAAGTTGCATTTTTTTTTCAAGAAAAAAAAAGTCATGTTTCATTACGGCTTTTTTCTTGTCAAAATGTAAGTTTAATCTCTTTAATTCTTTGAAATTATTATCGTAAGGTTAGAACTTTTCTTTTTTCAAAATATGCACGAAAATATACAATTTTCTTCATTTCAATTTATGACTTTTTTTTCTTTTCAACTGAATTTCTCATTTGATTTTTGGGAAGAAAAAAAACAATGATTGGAATTCATAGTCGCATTTTTCCTCTTTGCCGTGTAGCATCAAAAATATATTTAAAAAAAAAATGAAGAAAAAGTACAAAAAAAGTCATTAACACTGTTTCCTCGTAACATTGCATCTGTTTTTCTTGTAACACAGTTTTACTGTCGTAATAGTCTGACCGTAACATTACGTAATAAATCTTGCAGCATTCAGACTATTATAAGATGTAGCGTACCCCTTTTCTGGCGATATTACGACTGTTTACTGTTTTATATTCTACGCCCTTTTACAATTCTCTGGTTATCGTCACGTTTTCGCTATTTGCTGTGGTAGCATCACAGAAAAAGCCAGTAAAAAAGTTCAACTCGCCATCCATTTATTTTTGTAATGTAACATTATTTTTTTTTGTAACATGATTTTATCGTCGTAATATCTGACTGTTATGTTACAATATATCTCATATACAACGTAACTTTTCCCTAGAGATTTTACGGCTTTTTTACAACAAAAATAGCCCAATCTTTTTTTCTCGTAATGTTACGAATGTTTTTCTCGAAACGTGACTTCATTGTTGCAGTAGAGTTACCGTAACATTATGTAATAAATCCTGTAATATCACATAACATAACTGTTTTCTAGTTATTGCAGCTGTACAGGGCTCTTCTACGTTGCATGTACAGTTCTATGGTTATCGTCACATTTTTTTTTCCCAGGGCAGCATCACAAAAAAGCTAAAGGAGAAGTACAACAGAGGTAATCCGAGCGTTTTGCTTGTAACGCTACAACTTTTTTTTTACGTTAAATGACTTCACCGTCGTAATAGTTTGACACACAAATTAAATTAAAATATTGTAACTGTTTTAACCTAGCTTTACAACTCAGCTAAAAATCATGCAAAATACTGTAATTGTTGTCTAGAGACATTATGACATCGCATTTACAGTTATGGTCGTATATTCTCTTTTAACTGTGGTAGCTGTAGCACAAAAAAGCTGCAAAAACAGCATGACAAATGTTTTCCAAGCTTTTTTCTCGTAATGTTACCACCGTTTTTCTCGTAACATGACTTTGTTGTCGTAATACATAATAAGTCTCACGACATGCACTCCATTTTTCTGGTAACAGTACGCAACATAACTGTTTTCTTGTAATATTATGACTGTTCAATGGTGTGTTTGTGTTGTAGAATATTAGTTGGGAAATTGACCAAATTTCAATAGTCAAATCAACGTCAGAACCCAACATTAATTAAACGTCGTCAAGAAGGATGTTGTTTCAACGTTGTGTTTGTGTTGTAGAAGATTAGTTGGGAAATGACCAAATTTCAATGGTCAAATCAACGTCAGAACCCAACATTGATTAAATGTCATCACAAAGTATGTTGTTTCAATGTTATGTTTGTGTTGTAGAATATTAGTTGGGAAATTGACAAAATTTCAATAGTCAAATCAACATCAGAACCCAACATTAATTAAACATCGTCAAGAAGGATGTTGTTTCAACGTTGTGTTTGTGTTGTAGAATATTAGTTGGGAAATGACCAAATTTCAATGGTCAAATCAACATCAGAACCCAACACTGATTAAACATTGTCAAACTCATTTTAGATCGGGCGCCACATGGAGAAAAATGTACTCCCAAGTGGGCCGGACTGGGGAAATCACGGCATGATAACTTAAAAATAAAGACAACTTTAGATTGTTTTCTTTGATTAAAAATAAAACGAGCACATTCTGAAAATGTACAAATCATAATGTTGTTGGGTTTTTTTTTTACACTTACATGTTGCGGTTAGTAGTATTCCATCTTTATTTGTTGTTTGTCGTGTGGGGGGTCGCATTCTGATGCGGAGTTGTTCTTTCGGGATGCAGACGGACAACTCTGGACAAAGCGTGGAGGTAGTAGATGATTAATTCTCCATAGATCATATATACTGGGGGAAAAAAAAGAAAAAAAAACATACGGATAGCACCAGAGGCTCAGAGAAAAAACTTAGCACAGGAAACAAGACATGAACCTACATGAACGTTGCATTCAGCAAACAACAAAGCCAGGCAGAGTGTGGCGGGAAAGGTAAATAATTAGCTCTCGGATTAGTGCTCGACAACAGGTGAGCTTGCCGACCACTAACCAGAGGCAGGTGAACCCAATTAGTACCCACGGTAACCAAAACAAACCCAGAAGTGCACAAAAACAGGAACTAAGGGAGTTCAAAACTAACGGAACATGACTAGGACTAGGGGTACTAGGATGACAGGGGACGCAAAACAACAGTGCTATACTTTTTTCATAACATGGTCACTACTGCCTAATTTCTCTTGTTTTATTCTTATGTTACTTTTATATTTTTATTCTCATTGTTGCTTTTTATTTTCATTCTTATTGTAATATTTTTCTATTTTGTTGCCATGTATAACCCCATTATTTACTTTTTACATTTTAAATTCACTCTCAATTCTGTACACTTCTGCTGGAATTCTATCTATCTATCTATATATCTATCTATCTGATAATGTTCATCAGTCAACTGATTGGTGTTGGTTTTAAATCCATCCCCCAAGATAAAAAAAAATCATATCAAAATCAAATTACAAATTACTTAAATTAGAGCAATTTTTTGTATCTTTGTAGATGATGCTACAATGTACTGCACTGTGCAATCTACTAATAAAAGTTTCAATCAATCAATCAAAAAAAAGCCGCCATTTTTTAATGAAAGAAACTGCTGTTCTAAATGTGTCCACTAGATGTCACAATAGCAATTATTTGTATCTTTGTATCTTTGTAGATGATGCTACATATGTAAAAAAAAAAAAAAAAAAAAACACATGATGTTAATGCACCATTTGAGGAAAATCAGGAAATTACATAAATTGATGTTATTTATGTAATTATGTTATTTATCTAATTTTTTATTTATGTAATTTTGTAATTATGTAAATTACATAAATGGATGTTATATATGTAATTTGCTCATTTTTCTCAACTGGTGCACTAACATCATGTGTTGTTGTTTTTTGTTTGTTTGTTTTTTGTTTTTTACATATGTAGCATCATCTACAAAGATACAAAGAATTGCTATTGTGACATCTAGTGGACACATTTAGAACAGTAGTTTCTTTCAATCAAAAATGTCGGCTTTTTTTTTGATTGATTGAAACTTTTATTAGTAGATTGTACAGTACAGTAGGTATTCCGTACAATTGACCACTAAATGGTAACACCCGAATACAAAGATATAAATAATTGCTATTGTGACATCTAGTGGACACATTTAGAACAGCAGTTTCTTTCATTCAAAAATGTCGGCTTTTTTTTTGATCGATTGAAACTTTTATTAATAGATTGTACAGTACAGTACGTATTCCGTACAATTGACCACTAAATGGTAACACCCGAATACAAAGATATAAATAATTGCTATTGTGACATCTAGTGGACACATTTAGAACAGCAGATTCTTTCATTCAAAAATGTCTGCTTTTTTTTTGATTGATTGATACTTTTATTAGTAGATTGTACAGTACAGTACGTATTCCGTACAATTGACCACTAAATGGTAACACCCGAATACAAAGATATAAATAATTGCTATTGTGACATCTAGTGGACACATTTAGAACAGCAGTTTCTTTCATTCAAAAATGTCGGCTTTTTTTTTGATTGATAGAAAACTTTATTAGTAGATTGTACAGTACAGTACGTATTCCGTACAATTGACCACTAAATGGTAACACCCGAATACAAAGATATAAATAATTGCTATTGTGACATCTAGTGGACACATTTAGAACAGCAGTTTCTTTCATTCAAAAATGTCGGCTTTTTTATTTTTTGATCGATTGAAACTTTTATAAGTAGATTGCACAGTTCAGTACATATTCCGTACAATTGACCATTAAATGGTAACACCCCAATACAAAGATATAAATAATTGCTATTGTGACATCTAGTGGACACATTTAGAACAGCAGTTTCTTTCATTCAAAAATGTCGGCTTTTTTTTTGATTGATTGAAACTTTTATTAGTAGATTGTACAGTACAGTACGTATTCCGTACAATTGACCACTAAATGGTAACACCCGAATACAAAGATATAAATAATTGCTATTGTGACATCTAGTGGACACATTTAGAACAGTAGTTTCTTTCATTCAAAAATGTCGGCTTTTTTTTTGATTGATTGAAACTTTTATTAGTAGATTGTACAGTACAGTACGTATTCCGTACAATTGACCACTAAATGGTAACACCTGAATACGTTTTTGAACTTGTTTAAGTTGGGGTCCACGTTAATCAATTTGTGATGAATTCATGGCTCATTTTTCTACTTGGCAAACTCATCCCGCGGGCCGGATAAAACCTGTTCGCAGACCTTATGTTGGACACCCCTGGTCTAAAATGACTACGTTTGAGTGGCAAATTTGACCCCAAAACTTTGTTCGAATTAAGAGTTGGGCCGGAGAGGTGTGCACAAGGTGTTGTTTACGCACGTGCAGTCCTGCTGGTACTTTCTTTTTGTGTCTTTATTTCACGCTTTTCTTCCTGGGCTTTGTTCACACGTACACGGGATGAGAGAAAGTGACATCTTGACGAGGAAAATTAATCCAAATTTCGCCCTGCGCTGATCTCGCAGGCACGGTGCGTGACTGGCAGAGGCTCAGGACGACCAGTTCAACTTGTTTTTTTTTTTGTTTTTTCAAGTCTACTTTTCGCAACTTGTCTTTGTACTTTGCTGCTGCGGGACTGTGCCACGCACGGAGGCTGCAAGAAGAGAGAGAAAGAGAGCGAGTGGCAGGTTGCATGACTCCAAAGCCGCCAGATCCTGGCCTGTGCGGCCATGGCGGCTAATAACGTGCAGGAGAAAGCCCAAGAAGTGGCGCTGCGCTTTGTTCTGCGACTTTAAGACCCTTGTGTCTTTTCCAGTGGCTGCCGCCTTCGCGTGACTTGACCGAGCAGATTTAGGATTGTCCGCGAGTCCGAGACCCTCCCCTGCCCTGGACCCAGCCTCCGCTTCTCACGCAAGCATGCTCGCACCCGAGCCTCCACTGACACAAGCCGTCACTTCCAAGTGCTGCGTCCTGGTATTTGCACCTCAATGTCCATGTGTGGACAACATGCATTATTGTCTTTTGCACTCAATCTCACATACAGTGGGGCAAAAAAGTATTTAGTCAGCCACCGATTGTGCAAGTTCTCCCACTTAAAATGATGACAGAGGTCTGTAATTTTCATCATAGGTACACTTCAACTGTGAGAGACAGAATGTGAAAAAAAAATATCTAGGAATTCACATTGTAGGAATTCTAAAGAATTTATCTGTAAATTATGGTGGAAAATAAGTATTTGGTCAAGCATTCAAAGCTCTCACTGATGGAAGGAGGTTTTGGCTCAAAATCCCACGATACATGGCCCCATTCATTCTTTCCTTAACACGGATCAATCGTCCTGTCCCTTTAGCAGAAAAACAGCCCCAAAGCATGATGTTTCCACCCCCATGCTTCACAGTAGGTGTGGTGTTCTTGGGATGCAACTCAGTATTCTTCTTCCTCCAAACAGAGTTGGGTTTATACCAAAAAGTTCTATTTTGGTTTCATCTGACCACATGACATTCTCCCAATCCTCTGCTGTATCATCCATGTATCCATTTTGGTATAAACTCAACTCGTCGTGTTTGGAGGAAGAAGAATTGTGTAACATTGAAAATTAAATAACGTTCCATCATTTTTCACTGTGACTTTAATCCAGCAACACTACGACTTAATGTGTGATATGTTAGAGTCCAAACTTTTGTCGTAACATTATGATGAAAGTATTGTAACATTACAAATTAAAAACATTACAACATTTTTGTCTTAACAGCATAACTCTAATCCAGTAACATTACGACTTATTGTGTTACAACATTATGACGTGAATATTGTGACATTACAAATACATTTTGCAACATTACTACTTTTGTTCTTGTAACAGCATTACTTTAATCCCGTAAAATTACGACTTAATGTGTGACGTGTAACATTTCCATTTTTTCTTATAACATTACGATGAGAATAATGTAACATTACAAATTCAATATCTTTGCAACATTACGATGATAATAATGTAACATTACAAATTCAATGTCTTACCGTTCAAATTATTTTTGTAACAACATGACTTTAATCCAGGAACATTATTGCTTAACGTGTGAAATGTAACATTACAACCTTTTGTTGTAACTTTATGGTGAGAGTATTATAACATCACAAATGAAATGTTGCGTTCCAACTTTTTTCTTCTATCAGCCTGACTTTAATCCAGTAAAATTATGACTTTATGTGTGACGTGTAACATTCCAACCATTTATGATGAGAATCTTGTAACGTTACAAATAACATTTTGTAGCTCCCTGACTTTTTTTTCTTGTAACAGCTTGACTTGAATCCAGTAACTTTTACGACTGAAAGTGTGACATGTAACAGTCCAACCTTTTATAATGAGAATATTGTAACATTTGAAATGAAATTTTGTTACAGCATGACTTTAATTATCATAAAATAATGTGCGCCATGCAATGTTCCAACCTTTTGTTGTAACATTATGATGAGAATATTGTAACATTACAAAATTTAATGTGTTACCATTATTTTATTTTTTTCATAACAGCATGACTTATAGTGACATTATGAGTTGTTTTGGGAAGTGTAACATTCCAACATTTTCTTGGAACATTACCATGGGAATTTTGAAACGTAAAAAAATTAAATGACGCTTCAAGATTGTTCTTGTAACAGCGTGACGTTAATCCAGCAACATTACGACTTAATGTGAAATTTGTAAAATCCCTAAATTTGGTCTTAACATTACGATAAGAATACTGTACCATTGAAAATTAAATAACGCGCCAACATTTTTCTTGTAACAGCGCGACTTTAATCCAGCAACGTTCCGATTTAATGTGTAATTTGTAAAATTCCAAAATGTTGTCGTAACATTACGATTGTAACATTACAAATGAAAAACATTCCAACATGTTCCTTGTTACAGCATAACTCTAATCCAGCAACATTACAACATAATATGTGACAACATTATGTGAATATTGTGACATTACAAATACATTTTGCCACATTACGACTTTTCTTCTTGTAACAGCATTGCTTACACTAAGTCGTTGCATTACGACTTAGTGTATGACGTGTAACATTTCCACCTCTTCCCGTAACATTACGATGTGACGGCGTGGGACAGTGGGAGAGTGGCTGTGCGCAACCCGAGGGTCCTTGGTTCAATCCCCACCTAGTACCAACCTCGTCACGTCCGTTGTGTCCTGAGCAAGACACTTCTCCCTTGCTCCTGATGGGTGCCGGTTAGCGCCTTGCATGGCAGCTCCCTCCATCAGTGTGTGAATGTGTGTGTGAATGGGTAAATGTGGAAGTAGTGTCAAAGCGCTTTGAGTACCTTGAAGGTAGGAAAGCGCTATACAAGTACAACCCATTTATCATTTAATAATGTAACAATACAAATTAAATTTCGTATTCATCCGACATTTTTTTGTAACAGCATGACTTCAATTTAGTAACATTACGACCTATTGTGTGACATGTAACGTTCCAACCTTTTCTTGTAGCATTACAAAGATAATAATGTGTCATTTCAAATTAAATTTCACACAATTATTGTTATTTTTTTTTTTTAATTACAGCATGACTTTTATTTTGCAACATTACAACTTAATGTATGACACGTAACATTACAACCTTTTCTTGCAACAATAGGATGAAAATGATGGAAAATCAGAAATAAATGACTTACCGTTCCAATTTATTTCTTCCCGTAACGTGTGACAGGTAACATTTCAACCTTTACTTGCGACAAGGAAATTGTTACATTACAAATAAAATGTTGTAACATTCGACGTCTTTTTATTTCTTTCTTTTTCTTGTAACAGCGTGACTTTAAACCAGAAACATTGAGACTATGCAACATTCCTACCTTTCTCGTAACATTTCAAGATTCAAGATTTAAGATTGTTTATTGTCATATGCACAGTTAGACAATTTGCAGTACAATGAAAATAGGCGCCAGCGCCCCCCGCGACCCCAAAAGGGAATAAGTGGTAGAAAATGGATGGATGAAAATCTTACTTTGCTAGTCCACCCTTCAACAAGTAACACGGTACTTAGCTAAAACTAAAACTAAAAATGTATATACAAGGCACAGTAAGTAACATAACATTATTGCACATTCTGATTGACAGTCAACAGGGTAAATATGGAGGTGACCTTGGGTCACAGCAGCAGTTAAAGTGTCTTTAGTGATCAAAGGTGAAACGTGTCTACAGTGATGGTTCACAGTTCGGGGGTGGTCAAAGTACCTGTCTTTTGTTCAAAAAGACAAAGTAAAAAAAGTTACATGGTCATCATTTTGAAACATTATTTTTATAAACATTGCGACTCTATCTTGCAACTTTAAGTAGATGCTTAATTATTCCAGAAGACTATTTGTATTATTATGTTTTAACATTACATTATTTTTTTGCAAACCAACAATTGTACTTTAGGGAGAAACAACAACATTAGTGAAGATACTGACCAGGTTAAGTTGAAATAATAAAATTGTATTATTGCTACATATGATTGCATGCAGGTTACAGTGAATGTAGATTAAAAAAAAAAGCTGGTGTTGAACTCGTCTACACTTACAGTCGAATCCCCCCCCCCAGCAAGGTTACCTCAAAGGGGAGGTGAGGGTTTGATCACTGCGCTCTCACGCAACTGGTCAATGTTTAACTCCCACTAACAGGTACTAGCACGCAATGGCATTCGACTGCTTTATCAGGACTTAACGCTGCCTGGGTGGTAGATGTTGTCACACAGAAACCTCCGCTAGACTCCACGTGCATGATTGGATTCTGGACACTTCCCTCCCTCTGAGCCCAAATGCTACCGAAAAGTTACACCGAGATTTGTTTTGCGTTCAAAAAGACTCATTGGAAGAGATTACTGTAAAGAAATAAGCAGAGTCTGACTTTAGTTGTGTGCAGATTTCACATTTCAAACATGTCAATTATAAATTATTAAGAGTAAAATAAGTATTTATATAATATTAGAAAATATTTGTATATATATTTTATTATCATATTATCCTACTGTATGTATACATATATACATATATACACACATATATATATATATATATATATATATATATATATATATATATATATATATATATATATACATGGCTTCTGGGTGGCAGAGGGGTTAGTGCCTCTGCCTCACAATACGAAGGTCCTGAAGTCCTGGGTTCAATCCCAGGCTCGGGATCTTTCTGTGTGGAGTTTGCATGTTCTCCCCGTGAATGCGTGGGTTCCCTCCGGGTACTCCGGCTTCCTCCCACTTCCAAAAACATGCACCTGGGGATAGGTTGATTGGCAACACTAAATTGGCCCTAGTGTGTGAATGTGAGTGTGAATGCTGTCTGTCTATCAATGTTGGCCCTGCGATGAGGTAGCGACTTGTCCAGGGTGTACCCCGCCTTCCGCCCGATTGTAGCTGAGATAGGCGCCAGCGCCCCCCGCGACCCCATAAGGGAATAAGCGGTAGAAAATGGATATATATATATATATATGCATAAGTATATATACACACACATATATATACACACACACACATATATGTATATAAATGTATATATGCACATACATATATATATATATATATATATATATATAAAGATATATATATATATATATTTATATAAATATAAAGATATATACATATATATTAACTGTACATATATATGTGTATGTGTATATATGTCTATATACATATGTATATATACATATATGTATGTATATATATATATATGTGTATATATATACATACAAATATATATATATATATATATATATATACATATATATATAAATACATACATACATATATACACACACATACATCTATGTATATGTGATAATGAGTTTTACATGCACTCTGACTTTCTTGTATCATATATTATACGTGTGTGTATATATATATATAGTATAATATATGATACAAGAAAATCAGACTGCCTATATGTATATTTTTTCTCGTATCATATACTATATATATATATATATATATATATATATATTACTCTTATCTATATTATACTATATATATATATAGTATAATATATGATGCGAGAAAAACAGACTACATATATATATATATATATATATATATATATATATATATATATATATAGATAGATAGATAGATAGTATGATATATTATACGAGAAACTCAGACTGCATGTAAAACTCTTGAAGTTCTTATTACAGCCGCCGTTTGTAGTCTTGGAAATTAGAGCGGCCAATGACAGCCTATTAAGACCTTATCAGCAATATAAAACGCCCTTAAAGGCCGTAAAAACTTTGTTGCAGACAGCTTTTATGTACTACTGCTGTTTCGAAATAAACACACACACATCACATACACACGCGCACACACACCTTTTCCGTGCACCAGACTTCATTCATGACAAACACAGAAGTTGGAGGGAGGGAGGGTGATTACATCATGAGCTGCAGCCAATCAAGTTGAGGAGCACGCTATAAAGCAAGAGCCCTTTCTCTCTTTTGGGGAAGCGGGGAGCGTAAAGTTGGACTCAGCTTGGCAATATTTGGCCCAATTGGGTGAATTGCTTTGTGGCGTTGCTCATTTGCAGGACTAAGGTAAGCTCATTTTCTGCAAGTCTGATTCAGGAGGCTGCCAGAGTGATTGTTACTTGCATTGATTATTCCAAGCACCTTCTCTATCGTTCTACATTCAGCACAATGCATCACTTTGCACGGCCGTACCTTTTAACCAGGTAGGGTCATGTGACACTTTGTGATCACAGTCTTCCAGAAAAAAAAGGGCAAACCTTTGTCAAAACATGCATCGCTTCTGCGTTGCCTCTGCTTGTCATCGAACCACAAAGTTTGACTCCCGTGCATGGAACTGACTTGAAATTTCTCACACGTGTGTTGCAAAAATACCCACTCTAACTTGAAATTGGGCCCACACTTTCAAGGAACCGAGAGGCCTGTTAGGTTTGAGCATGGTCGAAAAACATCTCCCGCGTCTTTGCAGATAATTACCCTTAAGTCCTTTGTCGTTGCACGGCATGCATCGCTTTGCGTGATAATTCCCACTCTGCAGCAGGTAGTGGGCATGTTGCGCAACACTGCCACTCTCTGCTCCTAATGTTCCACCTCTGATTCCCAGGTGCTCTAGAAGCAAGGAAATCATGGCGCTAATGACGATGCCCTATCTCGGACCCGTGTCCGTGTCCGAGAGCTTGGTGGCCGGTATCACGCTCTGTCTGGTCTACCTGGTGCTCAAGTCTTTCCGCGTGGTCGTTCCCGAGGGGCTCAAGCGTCTCCCCGGGCCCAGACCCTTGCCGGTCATCGGGAACATGCTGGAGATGGGCAGCAGACCCTATCTGAGTCTCACCGACATGAGCAAACGCTACGGCCCCGTGTTCCAGATCCAGATCGGCATGCGCCCCGTGGTGGTGCTGAGCGGCAGCGAAACGGTCCGGCAGGCTCTGGTCAAGCAAGGCGAGGACTTCTCGGGAAGGCCCGACCTGTACAGCTTCCGCTTCATCAACGACGGCAAGAGTCTCTCCTTCAGCACGGACCAGGCCGGCGTCTGGCGGGCTCGCAGGAAGCTGGCCTACAGCGCCCTGCGCTCCTTCGCCACGCTGGATGGCACCACGTCGGAGTACTCGTGCATGCTGGAGGAGCACATCTGCAAGGAGGGCGAGTATCTGATCAAACGGCTCGACAGCGTCATGAAGGCCGACGGCGGCTTCGACCCCTTCCGCCACATCGTGGTGTCGGTGGCCAACGTCATCTGCGGCATGTGCTTCGGCCGCCGCTACGACCACGACGACCAGGAGCTCGTCGGCCTGGTGTACCTCAGCAACGAGTTCGGCCAGGTGGTGGGCGGCGGCAACCCCGCCGACTTCATCCCGGCACTCCAGTTCCTGCCCAGCGCCACCATGAGGAAGTTTGTCAGCCTCAACAACCGATTCAATGATTTTGTGCAGAAGATCGTCATGGACCACTACGCCACCTTTGACAAGGTACCGTCATGACACACCCCAACTAACTAACTTCTAAGGCGACATCTGCTTTATTTTGCTGACAAATGTGGCGTTTAATCCTAACCCTGGTGGTAAAAGTGTCCGCCCTGAGATCAGTAGGTCTTGAGTTCAAACCCCGGCCAGGCCATACCAAAGACTAAAAGAATAGAACCCTTTAACTCCCTGTTTGGCACTCAGCATCAAGGGTTGGAATTGGGACTTAAATCACCGAAATGTTTCCCGAGCGCGGCCACCGCTACTGCTCACTGCTCCCCTCACCTCCCAGGGGGTGGAACAAGGGGATGGGTCAAATGCAGGGAGCAGTTTCACCAGACCTAGTGTGTGGGTGTGACTATCAGTGGTACTTTAAAGGCCTACTGAAATGAGATGTTCTTATTCAAACGGGGATTGCAGGTCCATTCTACGTGTCATACTTGATCATTTTGCGATACTGCCATATTTTTGCTGAAAGGATTTGGAACAAGGGGATGGGTCAAATGCAGGGAGTAATTTCACCAGACCTAATGTGTGGGTGTGACTATCAGTGGTACTTTAAAGTGAATTAGTGAATTATATTTATATAGCGCTTTTCTCAAGTGACTCAAAGCGCTTTACATAGTGACACCCAATATCTAAGTTACATTTAAACCAGTGTGGGTGGCACTGGGAGCAGGTGGGTAAAGTGTCTTGCCCAAGGACACAACGGCAGTAACTAGGATGGCACACGCGGGAATCGAACCTGCAACCCTCAAGTTGCTGGCACGGCCACTCTACCAACCGAGCTATGCCGCCCCATAGCTCGGTTGTGTGTGGGTGTGACTATCAGTGGTACTTTAAAGGCCTACTGAAATGAGATTTTTCTTATTTAAACGGGGATAACAGGTCCATTCTATGTGTCATACTTGATCATTTTGCGATATTGCCATATTTTTGCTGAAAGGATTTAGTAGAGAACATCGACGATAAAGATCGCAACTTTTGGTCGCTAATAAAAAAGCCTTGCCTGTATCGGAAGTAGCAGACGATGTGCGCGTGACGTCACGGGTTGTAGAGCTCCTCACATCCTCACATTGTTTATAATCATAGCCACCAGCAGCAAAAGCGATTCGGACCGAGAAAGGGACAATTTCCCCATTAATTTGAGCGAGGATGAAAGATTTGTGGATGAGGAAAGTTAGAGTGAAGCACTAGAAGTGAAGTGAAGTATATTTACATAGCGCTTTTCTCTAGTGACTCAAAGTGCTTTACATAGTGAAACCCAATATCTAAGTTACATTTAAACCAGTGTGGGGATGCACTGGGAGCAGGTGGGTAAAGTGTCTTGCCCAAGGACACAACGGCAGTGACTAGGACGGCGGAAGCGGGAATCGAACCTGCGACCCTCAAGTTGCTGGCACGGCCGCTCTACCAACCGAGCTAAAAGAGAAAAAAAAGGCTAGGGCAGTGAGAGCAATTCAGATGTTATTAGACACATTTACTCGGATAATTCTGGAAAATTCCTTATCTGATTATTGTGTTATTAGTGTTTTAGTGAGATTATAAAGTCATACCTGAAAGTCGGAGGGGTGTGTTGACCGCCAGTGTCTCTGATGGAAGCCATGGAGGAGCCAAAAAAGTCACAGCTGCTGCAGGAGGATGCAAGCTCTGCTGATGTCTCCGGTAAGAGCCGACTTATTACCACAATTTTCTCACCGAAACCTGCCGGTTGACATGTGGTCTGGAAACATGTTCGCTTGACCACTCTGTTCCATATTAGAGCTTCACAACAAACAAAGAAACACCGGCTGTGTTTAGGTTGCTCAAGGCAGCTGCAATCTACCGCATTCCACCAACAGCATTCTTCTTTGACGTCTCCATTATTAATTGAACAAATTGCAAAAGATTCAGCAACACAGATGTCCAGAATACTGTGTAATTATGTAAAGTTTCCAGTGTTAAGCCGAATCACCACAAAAAAGTAGCACCTTTTAAGGGACTGGCAGGCACAATTGTGCAAATTTTGAGCAAGCATGGTTGAAAAACATAGCCACCATCAAGCCAAATCTCTTGGCTAGAAAACCACTAATTGTCCATAAGTTACTGATGTTCTTCTCTGGTCATAAAGCTTTGACATCTGTTTTTTTTGTGTGTATGCTAGCCAGGGGCGGACTCAACATTAGGTAAACACAAGCAGGTGCCTGGGACTTCAAAACACATTCAAACACAGCCACCGTCAAGAGCTCTCATTTTCCCACCAGTCACACACCTTAGGCCTTCACATTAAAGGGGAACATTATCACCAGACCTATGTAAGCGTCAATATATACCTTGATGTTGCAGAAAAAAGACCATATATTTTCTTCAATCAATCAATGTTTATTTATATAGCCCCAAATCACAAATGTCTCAAAGGACTGCACAAATCATTACGACTACAACATCCTCGGAAGAACCCACAAAAGGGCAAGGAAAACTCACACCCAGTGGGCAGGGAGAATTCACATTCAGTGGGACGCCATGACAGTGCTGACTATGAGAAACCTTGGAGAGGACCTCAGATGTGGGCAACCCCCCCCTCTAGGGGACCGAAAGCAATGGATGTCGAGCGGGTCTAACATGATACTGTGAAAGTTCAATCCATAGTGGCTCCAAGACAGCAGTGAGAGTCCCGTCCACAGGAAACCATCTCAAGCGGATCAGAAGCGTAGAGATGTCCCCAACCGATACAGGCGAGCGGTCCATCCTGGGTCCCGACGAGCGGTCCATCCTGGGTCTCGACTCTGGACAGTCAGTACTTCATCCATGGTCATCGGACCGGACCCCCTCCACAAGGGACGGGGGGACATAGGAGAAAGAAAAGAAGCGGCAGATCAACTGGTCTAAAAAGGAGGTCTATTTCTTAACCGATGAGGTGGCGACTTGTCCAGGGTGTACATCTGAGATAGGCACCAGCGCCCCCGCCACTCCAAAGGGAATAAGCGGTAGAAAATGGATGGATGGAAGGTTGATTCCGTAAAATTTTAAGGGTGGCCGGAAAAAAAACTATATCCAATTTGCGATTCCTGTTACGATTCTGAATCAATACTTAATTTTCAAGAATCATTTTTAAAAATATAATTTTTTAGGCTTACTTGCACATATGTGTCATTTATTAACCTTAGTGGAGCTTTTAAAACCTTCTGTTTTGAAGAAATTGTATTATGTTTGAAAACATTTTCATTTGATTCGATAATCGTGTTGAATTTGAGAGTCAATTCCTCCTCCCAAATATCTCAAGTGAATTGAGTTATTAGTTGTAAAATCCAAATCTTTAATACATGCACCTGGGGATAGGTTGATTGGCAACACTAAATTGGCCCTAGTGTGTGAATGTTGTCTGTCTATCTGTGTTGGCCCTGCGATGAGGTGGCGACTTGTCCAGGGTGTACCCCGCCTTCCGCCCGATTGTAGCTGAGATAGGCGCCAGCGCCCCCCGCGACCCCGAAAGGGAATAAGCGGTAGAAAATGGATGGATGGATGGATTTCCAAACTCTAAATGGGTGAATTTTGGCGAATTAAACGCCTTTCTATTATTCGCTCTCGGGGGCGTTGTGACATCACCTAGGTAGTCAATCCACCATTTTCTCAAACACATTACAAACATCGAGTCAAATCAGCTCTGTTATTTTCCCTTTTTTCGACTGTTTTCCGTACCTTGGAGACATCATGCCTCGTCGGTGTGTTGTCGGAGGGTGTAACAACACGATCAGGGAGGGATTCAAGTTGACTTACGTGGAGTGAGCATCGATTAGCACGGCATGCTAATCGATGTTAACATGCTATTTAGGCTAGCTGTATATACATATTGCATCGTTATGCCTCATTTGTAGCTATATTTGCATCCAGCCTTTCCCTCCACCCACATTTAATGCCAAACAAACACTTACCAATCGAGAGATTTTGTCACGCGTTCGGCGCACTTGCTGCGCGGAGTTGCCACCTCATGGATGCACACGACCAGTCAGGCAGGAGTGCAGGTAAGAACTTCATTTTTAATACAACAACAGAACACTGACACAAAATGACAAAATAAAGGGCATGCCTACGCACGGGAAGCTAAAGCTAAAACTTAGCAGGGGACTAAAGTACAAAACAAAAGACGTGCCGAGCGCACGCGAAGCTAAGGCGGAACTTGGCACAAAAGAAACTCCAAGACGGGATACTAACCGTGACTTGTTGTGTAAAGCAAACAATGGAGCAAGGACGAACTAAGGAATAACGCAGGCTTATATACTCCAGCAATAATTAGAACACAGGTGTGCCTGACGCCAGAGCAGGTGAACAAATGACGAAACCATGGAAACGAGACAAAACAGGAACTGCACAAAAACAAGGATCTGCCAAGTCTAGAACTAAACATGAGTAGAACCTATAAACGACAAAACAATAAACGATCCGCATAGCGGACCATGACAGATTTAAGTTGCTCCAGTGTCAAAAGATCGGAAAGTCCCTCGTTTGTACATTTTACCGGCAATACTACGACAGACATGGCACAGAGATGTATGGATACCCTGCGACACTCAAAGCAGATGCATTTCCAACGATAAAGTCAACGAAATCACAAAGGTGACTTTTTTTGATGTTATTGACTTATGTGCTAATGAGACATATTTGGTCGCGGAATGACTGCCAGCTAATCGATGCTAACATGCTATTTAGGCTAGCTGTATGTACATTTGTAGCTATATTTGAATCCAGCCTTTCACTCCAGCCACATGTAATGCCAAACAAACACTTACCAATCAACGGATTTAAGTTGCTCCTGCACATTTTACCGGCGATGATACGACAGACATGGCACAGAGATGTATGGATACCCTGCGACACTCAATAGAAGGCAATCGCCGAATAGCGTCAATAGCTATTCGCTTAATAGCTACAGTTTCTTCTTCAATTTCGTTTTCGCTATCCGGCGCCATACTCCAATCATCGGTTTCAATACATGCGTAATCTGTTGAATCGCTTAAGCCGCTGAAATCCGAGTCTGAAACCCACCTAATGTCGCTATATCTCGCTGTGTTATCAACCCTGGGGAACTCCACACGTTACCTTAACGTAGTCCGAGGTCACATTGTTATGGGAGACACACTGCATCCTATCAGTAAGATAAGAGTTAAACCAAGACAGGGCTAAGTCTGACATACCAATTCGTGTTTTGATACGTTCTAATAAAATATTATGATCAACGGTATCGAAAGCAGCGCTAAGATCGAGGAGCAGCAACATAGATGACGCATCAGAATCCATCGTTAGCAGTAGATCATTAGTCATTTTTGCGAGGGCTGTCTCCGTGGAGTGATTTGCCCTGAAACCGGATTGAAAGGTTTCACATAGATTGTTAGACGCTAAGTGTTCATTTAACTGCTCCGCAACAATTTTTTCGAGGATTTTTGAAATAAAGGGAAGGTGAGACACCGGTCGGTAGTTTACCATGAAGTCAGGATCGAGGTTAGGTCTTTTAAGAAGAGGATGAATAACCGCTTTTTTGAATGCTAGGGGAACAGTGCCCGAGGAGAGTGATAAGTTTATAATATTTAGCACTGATGGACCTAATAATACAAAGAGCTCCTTTGGACTGGACTCTCTCGACTGTGTTGGATCCATTGTGGATTGAACTTTCACAGTATCATGTTAGACCCGCTCGACATCCATTGCTTTCCTCCTCTCCAAGGTTCTCATAGTCATCATTGTCACCGACGTCCCACTGGGTGTGAGTTTTCCTTGCCCTTATGTGGGCCTACCGAGGATGTTGTGGTGGTTTGTGCAGCCCTTTGAGACACTAGTGATTTAGGGCTATATAAGTAAACATTGATTGATTGATTGATAATGGCATCACTAAATGTCGTCACAGGAAAATGGAAGATGGATTTAAAGATAGCGAAAATCAGGCACTTTAAAGCCTTTTTTCGGGATATTCCATGATGGGTAAAATTTTTTTTAAAACTTCGAAAAATAAAATAAACCACTGGAGACGGATTTTTATTGGTTTTAACCCTTCTGAAATTGTGATAATGTTCCCCTTTAAAGGCCTCAAAACCCCACTCCTACCGAGCACGCAGTCTGATAGTTTATATATCAATGATGAAATATTAACATTGCAACACATGCCAATATGACCGCTTTAGTTTACTAAATGACAATTTTTAAATTTCCCGTGGAGTTTCTTGTTGAAAATCGCGGAATGCTGACGCGTGTTTGTGACGTCCCGGGTTGTAGCGGACATTTTAGCCCAGCACCACTTACGGCTAAAAGTTGTCTCTTTTTATCGCATAATTACACAGTATTTTGGACATCTGTGTTGCTGAATCTTTTGCAATTTGTTCAATTAATAATGGAGACTACAAAGAAGAATGCTGTTGGTGGAAAGCGGTGGATTGCAGCTGCCTTTAGCAACCGAAACACACCCGGTGTTTCTTTGTTTGTTGTGAAGCTATAGCGAACATGTTTATCTACCACATGTCAACCAGCAAGTTTTTGGATGAGAAAATTGTGATATTACGTCCGCTCTTACCGGAGACTTGTGCGGAGCTAGCGTCCTCCTGCAGCAGCTGTCAAAAAGGCAGCTGTGATCTTGGCTCCTCCATTGGCTTCTCTCAGAGACACTGGCGGTCACCGCAGCTCTCCAACTTTCAGGTATGACTTTATAATCTCACTAAAACACTATTAAAACAATAAGCAGATAAGGGATTTTCAAAAATTATCCTAGTAAATGTGTGTAATAACATCTGAATTGCTCCCACTGCACTCGCCTTTTTTTTTTCTAGTGCTTCACTCTAACTTTCCTCATCCACAAATCTTTCATCCTCGCTCAAATTAATGGGGAAATTGTCGCTTTCTCGGTCCGAATCGCTCTTGCTGCTGGTGGCTATGATTATAAATAATGTGAGGATGTGAGGAGTCCGACAACCCGTGACGTCACGCGCACATCGTCTGCTACTTCCGGTGAAGGCAAGGCTTTTTTATTAGCGACCAAAAGTTGCGAATTTTATCGTCGATGTTCTCTACTAAATCCTTTCAGCAAAAATATGGCAATATCGCGAAATAATCAAGTATGACACATAGAACGGACCTGCTATCCCCGTTTAAATAAGACAAATCTCATTTCTGTAGGCCTTTAATTTACCTCATTGTACGGACTTTTTGATTTTTTACAAACCACAGACTGAAAATATGCTTTTGCGTACTAACCTTGTCTCAGTATACAAACATTACATCCAACCATTGTGTGCCTCTCAGCGTGTAGCCATTTTGTGCCCGGCAGCACATGCATTGTCAGTGGGTTGATTGATCCCTGGTCTTCATTTTGTCTGCACAGCGTTAATGGTAGCTACTGTGTAACTTTTTGTATCTTTTCACATGTTTTCCTAGTCCTATATGAGTCCAAAGAAACCAATATGTGGTTTATAACATTCAGGAAGTACAAACCCTGTTTCCATATGAGTTGGGAAATTGTGTTAGATGTAAATATAAACAGAATACAATGATTTGCAAATCATTTTCAACCCACATTCAGTTAAATATGCTACAAAGACAACATATTTGATGTTAAAACTGATAAACATGTTTTATTTTGCAAATAATCATTAACTTTAGAATTTGATGCCAGCGACACGTGACCAAGAAGTTGGGAAAGGTGGCAATAAATACTGATAAAGTAGAGGAATGCTCATCAAACACTTATTTGGAACATCCCACAGGTGTGCGGGCTAATTGGGAACAGGTGGGTGCCATGATTGGGTAAAAAAGCAGCTTCCATGAAATGTTAAGTAATTCACAAACACTTTGTAAGCAAATTGTTGAACAGTTTTAGAACAACATTTCTCAACGAGATACTGCAAGCAATTTAGGGATTTTACCATCTACGGTCCATAAAATCATCAAAAGGTTCAGAGAATCTGGAGAAATCACTGCACTTAAGCGATGATATTACGGACCTTTGATCCCTCAGGCAATACTGCCGACATCAGTGTGTAAAGGATATCACCACATGGGCTCAGGAACACTTCATGAAACCACTGTCAGTATCTAGAGTTGGCCGCTACATCTGTAAGTCTTAGTGCAACTACTATGTAAAGCGAAAGCCATTTATCGACAACACCAAGGAACGCCGCTGGGCCCGAACTCATCTAAGATGGACTGATGCAGAGTGGAAAAGTGTTCTGTGGTCTGACGAGTCCACATTTCAAATTATATTTGGAAACTGTGGACGTGGTGTCCTCCGGAACAAAGACGAAAATAACCATCCGGATTGTTATAGGCGCAAAGTTCAAAAGCCAGCATCTGTGATGGTGTGGGGGTGTATTAGTGCCCAAGGCATGGGTAACTTACACATCTGTGAAGGCACCATTAATGCTGAATGGTCCATACAGGTTTTGGAGCAACATATGTTGTCATACAAGCAACAATATCATGGACGCCCCTGCTTATTTCAGCAAAACAGTGCCAAGTCTCGTGTTACAACGGCGTGGCTTTATAGTAAAAGAGTGCGGGTACTTTCCTGGCCCGCCTGCAGTCCAGACATGTCTCCCATCGAAAATGTGTGGCACAATATGAAGCCTAAAATATCACAATGGAGACCCCGGACCGTTAAACAACTTAAGCTGTACATCAAGCAAGAATGGTAAATAATTCCACTTTCAAAGATTCAACAATTAGTTTCCTCAGTTCCCAAACGTTTATTGAGTGTTGTTAAAAGAAAATGTGATGTAACACAGTGGTGAACATGCCCTTTCCCAACTACTTTGGCACGTGTTGCAGTCATTAATTTTGAAGTTAATTATTATTTGCGAAAAAAAAAAAAATGTATGAGTTTGGACTTAAAATATCTTGTATTTATCATGCATTCAATTGAATATGGGTTGAAAAGGATTTGCAAATCATTGTATTCCGTTTATATTTACATCTAACACAATTTCCCGACTCGTACAAAAACGGGGTTTGTATAAATCAGAGGTAGGGAACCTATGGCTCTAGAGCCAGATGTGGCTCTTTTGATGACTGCACCTGGCTCTCAGATAAATCTTAGCGGACATTGCTTAACACGGTAATTAATGAATAATTCCGCTGGTAATCACAGTGTTAAAAATAACGTTCAAAATACTAAACATCCTCATGCATTTTAATCCATCCATTCGGTTTCTACCGCACCTGTTCAAGAAGTCACGTTAATGGTAAGAAATATTTTATTTATTGTTGGTTAGCTTCAGAATAACAATGTTATTAAAAAGAATAAGAGACTTGTTATACTCTAAAAATGTTGGTCTTACTTAAAAATGCACACATTTAGTTGTGATCAGTCTTAAAAAAAAATATTATATGGCTCTCACGGAAAATACTTTTTAAAATATTTGGCTTGTATGGCTCTCTCAGCCAAAAAGGTTCCCGACCCCTGGTATAAAGCGTCACATCCGTTACAGATTTGCTAACAAAATAATGATCTTCGAAGGACGTCGTACTCTTTATAATATTGTTATTTGTGTTCCTATCAGTTCCAGTATACAGCTTGTCTTGTTCTGTATATTGTACAGTATTTTGTATTTCTATAGTGTTTTATATATTTTACAGGATTGCTTATTATTTTAATTGGATAGTAATCTGTTTATTTCAATTGTCAGTTTTTCCTTTATTACCTCTTGTGTTATTAATTTCACCCCATATTTGTTCCCACTCCCGCACCTTAAATTGGAGTCTTTAATCTCGTTATATGCAAATATAATGACGAAGTCTATTCTATTACAGATTGTATCATGTTTTTGTCATGCCCCTGATGCTAGCATGCATTCCAAAGTCTACAACCCATAGGAAACCACGCAAAATTGTCAAAAATTCAATTATGATCTGCCCCTTTTAGCAATCGATTGACGTCACGTTTGTTGATCCACTTTCAGGAGAACATCAGGGACATCACCGACTCCCTCATCGATCACTGCGAGGACAGGAAGCTGGACGAGAACTCCAACATCCAAGTGTCGGACGGGAAGATTGTAGGGATCGTCAACGACCTCTTCGGAGCAGGTGGGTTGGAATTTGCGAAGCGTTCCGGAGATGTCTCTTGGCGGCTTCTGAAGGAGTACTGTTCCCTTCCAGGCTTCGACACCGTCTCAACTGCGCTGTCCTGGGCCGTCATGTACATGGTGGCTTATCCCGAGATCCAGGAACGACTTCATCAGGAACTTAGTAAGCATCGGTTGGGGATTCAGCCGTGGAATTCCAACACACACACATCACATCTACTCACGTCCCCTTCTCATTTCCAGAAAACAAAGTGGGACTTCACCGCAATCCTCTTTTATCCGACAAAAGCAGCCTGCCCCAGCTGGAGGCCTTCATCCTGGAGATCTTTCGGCACTCTTCATTCCTGCCCTTCACCATCCCCCACTGGTGAGCTTCACCCGGCCGCAGGTGTGCGATGCTTTCACAAGGGTTGGACGCCTCAGTAATTATCTTTTTATGTCCGTCCAGCACCACCAAGGACACATCATTGAATGGCTTCTTCATCCCCAAAGACACCTGTGTCTTCATCAACCAGTGGCAGATCAACCACGACCCGTAAGTACAAAAACCAAAACCAGTGAAGGTGGCACATACTATAAATCGTAAATAAAAACAGAATACAAAGATTTGCAAATCCTTTTCAACTTATATTCAATTGAATAGTCTGCAAAGACAAGATATTTAACGATCGGACTGGAAAACTTTGTTATTTTTGCAAATAATAGCTCATTTGGAATATGATGCAAGTGGCAAAAAAGACTGAGAAAGTTGAGGAATGCTCATCAAACACTTATTTAGAACATCCCACAGGTGAACAGGCTAATTGGGAACAGGTGGGTGCCATGATTGGGTATAAAAGCAGCTTCCATTAAATGCGCAGTCATTCACAAACAAGGATGGGGCGAAAAAATGCGTTTAAGAACAACATTTCCCAACAAGCTATTGCAAGGAATTTAGGGATTCCCACCATCCACGGTCCGTAATATCATCAAAAGGTTCGGAGAATCTGGAGAAATCACTGCACGTAAGCGGCAAAGCCGAAAAACCAACATTGAATGCCGTGACCTTTGATCCCTCAGGCGGTACCGCATCAAAATCCGAAATCAGTGTGTTAAGGATATCACCACATGGGCTCAGGAAAACTTCAGAAAACAACTGTCAGTAAATACAGTTTCTATATTTGTAAATGCAAGTTAAAAGGCTACTATGTAAAGCTGTCAAGTTATGTTTGTTTGTTTGTGTTCTCCCCTAACTTGAAAAGGGTTTATATATTTTGACCAGGGGTTTCACTGGAACTTTACTCCTTGCTTCAATCCAATGATGAGACTAATCTTTTTTTTTATTTATTTTTTTTTTTTTTATTAAATCAACACAAAAACACACAAGATACACTTTCCATCAGTGCATCGACCCCCCAAAGAAAACCCCTCCCTCCCCCATTCACACCCAGCCACACCCACTCACACAAAAAAGGGTTGTTTCTTTCTGCTACCAAAATGCTGGTTCCCACAACATATATAACACAGTCTGCAAGGGACACAGTCCCTGAAACACACATGATTGTGTCTGTCGCCGGTCCACTAACACTATCATTAATTACTATTTTCAATATAATTGTTTTATATGATTTTACTTTCTTTTTTATCCCAAAAAAATGTCATTGTTTTCCTTTTTTTTAAAATCTCATTTTATTTTATTAAAAAAATAAAAAAAATAACCTTATCTTCATCAGACCAGGTTGTTAATGGAATTAGACTTGTCTAAAAGGTTTTTAAAACCAGGTCCAGTCCAGACAATGTCCAAGTGGGGCTCAGCAACACACACCCTCATCCATGTACAACAACAAAAATTAGGGGAACAACAGATTGCATATAAGTTATTAACAAAATTACATTTTCATAAAAAGCATTTGTGTATAGTCCATATTATGTCCAAGTCAGACTCAACACACACCTTCATTTTCTACACTCCAAAAAAGGGAACACAACAACAGATAGCATATATGTTACTGTTGTTGCATATCTATAAACATTATTACATTTTCATAATAAGCCTTTAAGGATTTCCCATCTTTTTTCATGTTTTTTGGCATCATTATCGTTGTCAATCATGTATCTTTCTAAAGTTAAAAAATACTGAATAAATGTTTTAAAGAAAGTAATACTAAGTGAATATCTATTTTTGGCCTTAAAAATAAACCTTTTACCAAGTACTATGATTAAATTGACTAAGTCATGCTTGTCAATAAACTCTCCTAAAATAACAGAAACTATATCAAGCTTCATAAACAAACCAATCCTTGAACACGTTTTTTCAACTTCCACCCAAAAAGAAGACACAATATGACAATACCAAAACAAATGCAGGGTGGATTCAGATTCCTCACAGCAAAAGCGGCAATCATCTGACTCAGTCATATTCCATAGTTTTAACATTTTCCCCGTGGGTAAGAAGTTATAAATAATTTTAATTTGAAAATAACGGTTTTGCACCTCGATAGTAGTTTTGTAGACAAATCTTTGTTTCTCCTTTTATTTTGGACTTGATTGTCTCTTTTTTTTTTTATTGAATAACTGTAAGGTGAAAAAACCTTTGGAAAAGGTTGATAAATTAGAGACAAATATAAACAAATTACAATAAACCATTCTTAAAGTAAACGTGTTACCAAAAGTACATATAGTGACCCTTAACAGCTTGGATTTGACATTTAAACATTTAACAAGCAACCACTTGGCAATTAAAATACATTCAACATATCAAATCCAAACATCAAAATGATATAAAGTTATCTCACCGTCAGCCACCCTAGTCTCTGTAAAGAGTTGTCACTTCTGTATTTGGTCATTTGTCCTTGAGCAGTGTTTGTTGGCCTGAAGTTTGAGCTGGAGCTGCAGACTTAAAAGGAGTGAATTTGATTGCTTCAGGTGAGAGCCTTCCTGATTAGTGGTGGTCTTCAGCTGTTGGGATTTGGTGTCCTCTGGGGGGAAATGGGAGCCAAACTCATATTTGGACATGAGGCCTTCTGTGTGGGTGAAGGCCTTGGCCTTGTGTAGAGTTTGCCAAAACAAAAGCTAAAGCCATTTATCAACAACACCCAGAAACGCCGCTGGCTTCGCTGTACCCAAGCTAAGATGGACTGATGCGAAGTGGAAAAGTGTTCTGTGGTCTGACGAGTCCACATTTCAAATTGTTTTTGGAAACTGTGGATGCTGTGTACTCCGGAACAAAGAGAAAAAGAACCCTACCGATTGTTATAGGCGCAAAGTTGAAAAGCCAGCATCTGTGATGGTATGGAGGTGTATTAGTGCCCAAGGCATGGGTAACTTACACATCTGTGAAGGCATCATTAATGCTGAAAGGCACATACAGGTTTTGGAGCAACATATGTTGCCATCCAAGCAACGCTATCATGGACGCCCCTGCTTATTTCAGCAAGACAATGCCAAGTAGTAAAAGAGTGCGAGTACTAGACTGTAGTCCAGACCTGTCTCCCATTGGAAATGTGAAACCTAAAATACCACAACGGAGACCCCGGACTGTTGAACAACTTAAGCTGTACATCAAGCAAGAATGGGAAATAATTCCACCTGAAAAGCTTAAAAAAATTGGTCACCTCAGTTCCCAAACGTTTATTGAGTGTTGTTAAAAGGAAAGGCCATGTAACTCAGTGGTAAAAATGCTCTGTGCCAACTTTTTTGCAATGTGTTGCTGCCATTAAATTCTTGCACAAAAAAATAAGTTTCTCAGTTGGAACATCAAATATGTTGTCTTTGCAGTCTATCCAATTGAATATAAGTTGAAAAGGATTTGCAAATCATTGTATTCCGTTTTTATTTAAGAATTACACCACGTGCCAACTTCACTGGTTTTGTAGGTTATGCCAATTTAACCATAAGGCTCATATGTGGACACGCCATGAATGCATTTCGTCTATTCAGCGAACTCTGGGATGAGCCGTCGTCCTTCGACCCAGACCGCTTCCTGAGCGCCGACGGCACGGAGCTCAACAAGGTGGACGGCGAGAAGGTGATGATCTTCGGCCTGGGCAAGCGCCGCTGCATCGGCCAGGTCATCGCGCAACAGGAGGTCTTCCTCTTCCTGGCCATGTTGGTGCAGAAGCTACGGTTCCACGCGGCGCCCGGGGAAGCCGTGGACATGACTCCGGAGTACGGCCTCACCATGAAGCACAAGCGCTGCCAAGTGAGGGCCGCCATGCGACAAGGCGGCGAGCAGTGAAGATGAAGTTTTCAGAGCGCGTGTGACGCCGGCATAGGTCAGAGTCAGAATGTAAGGCAAGGGACGCGGAATTTAAACCTTTTCACGGTTTCGGGTCCCAGAGAGCTTCTGTGTTTTTGAAAGACTCCTTTGCTGCATGTAGTTAGGCCACTGCCACCTGCATCTTCTCCTCTGCCTCTGAATGCAATAGATGGACTTTTTATGTATCCTAAACCCAATTTAATGTGGATGTACAGTGGGGCAAAAAAGTATTTAGTCAGCCACCGATTGTGCAAGTTCTCCCACTTAAAATGATGACAGAGGTCTGTAATTTTCCTCATAGGTACACTTCAACTGTGAAAAAAAAATCCAGGAATTCACATTGTAGGAATTTTAAATCATTTATTTGTAAATTATGGTGGAAAATAAGTATTTTGTCAGCCATTCAAAGCTCTCACTGATGGAAGGAGGTTTTGGCTCAAAATCTCACAATACATGGCCCCATTCATTCTTTCCTTAACACGGATCAATCGTCCTGTCCCCTTAGCAGAAAAACAGCCCCAAAGCATGATGTTTTCACCCCCATGCTTCACAGTAGGTGTGGTGTTCTTGGGATGCAACTCAGTGCAAACACGACGAGTTGAGTTTATACCAAAAAGTTCTATTTTGGTTTCATCTGACCACATGACATTCTCCCAATCCTCTTCTGTATCATCCATGTATCCATTTTGGTATAAACTCAACTCGTCGAGTTTGGAGGAAGAAGAATACTGAGTTGCATCCCAAGAACACCACACCTACTGTGAAGCATGGGGGTGGAAACATCATGCTTTGGGGCTGTTTTTCTGCTAAGGGGACAGGACGATTGATCCGTGTTAAGGAAAGAATGAATGGGGCCATGTATCGTGAGATTTTGAGCCAAAACCTCCTTCCATCAGTGAGAGCTTTGAATGGTTGACCAAATACTTATTTTCCACCATAATTTACAAATAATTTTTTTTAAATTCCTACATTTTTTTTTCCACATTCTTTCTCTCACAGTTGAAGTGTACCTATGATGAAAATTACAGACCTCTGTCATCATTTTAAGTGGGAGAACTTGCACTATCGGTGACTGACTAAATACTTTTTTGCCCCACTGTATGTGACACCGAAGCTATATTTCTATCCCAAAATGTGATTTTTATCCTGTATCAAGCGGTTTGTATTTTTTTTAAGTAATTTGTGCCTGATATTTGTACACTGTTGAGGGGAAATTGCTGCTGCGTCGGTGTGTGTGTGAGTGTTGGATTTGCCTGAATACCAAAAGAATGATTTTTGTTTATTTGTAATACAACTGTAAGCTAGACAATTTTACATTTCTATTTGAAATAATGTTTCTATGATTGTATGAGTAAGACAAACACAATAAAATATGTAAAAGAAGCTCTTTGTCACTTTGTAAACGCACTGCGGATGCGCGTTTTGTCACCCAAGGATGCATGAGGACCAAACAGGCAGGAATTGCAGGTAGGAGCTTGGTTTAATACAAAGAATAAAAGAAACACTGGTACAAAAAGCAAAAGAAAGTGGGTGCCTATGCATGAGAAGCTAATGCTAAACGTAGCAGAGAGTCAAGAGTCCAAAATAAGCGTGCCGAGCGGACGAGAAGCTAAGGCGAGACTTAGCACAAGTATAGACATCGACGTGAGTGTTGCATGGAGCAAACAACGAACCAAGAGAGGAGGTAGGCTTAAATACAGAAACAATAGAACACAGGTGCGCCTAACAAGCAAGAGCAGGTGGGACAAATTAAAAACCATGGAAACAAGATAAAGCAGGAAATGCAAAACTCAGAACAGGAAGAGTCCAAAAATAATCAGAAAACACACAAAAGGACTCAAGAACAAAAACTATGTATGATCCGGGAGGCGGATCATGACACTCTTGATGCTTTAAGACAGCAGTGTCTAAAGTGCGGCCCGTATGTCATTTTTTAACACCCTCTTTACGGCACATTTTAAAATTAAGATTGAAAAAATGTTAAAACAAAAAGTGGTATAAAAGTGCAAACGGGTGAAATGTAACAAGAAAATGTTGCAATGTTTACTATAATAATACAAAGCTGCCATGCAAGCTGTTTCTTTCTTTAAAAAATAATAATGAATCAAAAACAATGTCATTATAATATCGCTAAAATTGGCTCCATTCTGTCCACTAAAGACGCTGAGATCATTATCCATGCGTTTGTTACGTCTCGCCTCGATTACTGTAACGTATTATTTTCCGGTCTCCCCATGTCTAGCATTAAAAGATTACAGTTGGTACAAAATGCGGCTGCTAGACTTTTGATAAGAACAAGAAAGTTTGATCACATTACGCCTGTACTGTATATACCTTTATATACATATATACATACATATATACCTGTACTGGCTCACCTGCACTGGCTTCCTGTGCACTTAAGATGTGACTTTAAGGTTTTACTACTTACGTATAAAATACTACACGGTCTAGCTCCATCCTATCTTGCCGATTGTATTGTACCATATGTCCCGGCAAGAAATCTGCGTTCAAAGGACTCCGGCTTATTAGTGATCCCCAAAGCCCAAAAAAAGTCTGCGGGCTGTAGAGCTTTTTCATTTCGGGCTCCAGTACTCTGGAATGCCCTCCCGGTAACAGTTCGAGATGCCACCTCAGTAGAAGCATTTAAGTCTCACCTTAAAACTCATTTGTATACTCTAGCCTTTAAATAGACTCCCTTTTTAGACCAGTTGATCTGCCGTTTCTTTTCTTTTTCTTCTATGTCCCACTCTCCTTTGTGGAGGGAGTCCGGTCCGATCCGGTGGCCATGTACTGCTCGCCTGTGTATCGGCTGGGGACATCTCTGCGCTGCTGATCAGCCTCCGCTTGGGATGGTTTCCTGCTGGCTCCGCTGTGAACGGGACTCTCGCTGCTGTGTTGGATCCGCTTTGGACTGGACTCTCGCGACTGTGTTGGATCCATTATGGATTGATCTTTCACAGTATCATGTTCTCATATGTTCTCATAGTCATCAGTATCATCAGTATCACAGTATCATGTTCTCATAGTCATTATTGTCACCGATGTCCCACTGGGTGTGGGTTTTCCTTGCCCGAGGATGTCGTAGTGGTTTGTGCAGCCCTTTGAGACACTAGTGATTTAGGGCTATATAAGTAAACATTGATTGATTGATTGATTATGAATATTTGACCTATTAAAGGCTCCAAATACGTCACGTTAAATTTTTCCACTTTGAGATATTTTGGGGGGGAAATGTTGCATATTTTGTGTTTGCCATATAAAAAACCGAGCTGTTTTTTTATAAAAGGGACTAAAATGAACAAACAAAAAACATAAACAACAATAAAACTTATAATTGACGAATAAATCTGAAGTTGATCTCGAGATTATTGTGTTAAAAGTAAAAAGTAAAACACTTCCAATAGTAAGACCGTTTTGGATCCCCAATCATTTTAGTATGATTTGTTTTTAAGTGTCACTGCTCAAAAATAATAATGAATCAATGGTGTTATTAGAGACTTTTTTAAGGCTCCAATTGTTATATAATCTCAAATATTCCACTTAAAAAAAAAATTTAGTGATAATATTGCATGTTTTGTGTTTTTTTTTCAATATAAAAACAGGGTTTTCTTTGACAAAAAGAGCATCCAACTTAAATCTTTAAAATCATTATAATGACACATGGACCTGATGTTGATCTGGCGATTTGAAACTTGAATAATAATAAAACACAATAATACTGAATAATGACACATTTTTAATATTTTTTGGACCAAAACCCTTTGGGGTCCCCGAGATCAAGCTTGAGTGGAGGCCGAAATGTTTATTGGTTTTACATACATTGTATTGTTTTTTAAATTTTTTAAAAAATGTCAAAATGGCTCCCGCTTGCTTTAATTTTTCAGTTTGCGGCCCTAAGTGGAAAAAGTTTGGACACCCCTGCTTTAAGATGAGGATCAAATGTAATCTTTATGTGTAGGTGCAATTTGTTTATATATATATTTATTTATTTTAAATGTTTATTTATAAATTTCAACAATTACAAACAGTAAGTGAAAGAACAATATAAATCATTATAAAACATGAAAATAACAAAAATAGAATACAAAAATATATATATATATATATAATAAACAAAGTGCAAAGCCATAGGCTCATTCAGATTCATTAAATAACTTAAATTTGGAACACAGTATCATCGTTTTCACAGCTTTTTTTGTTGTTAGAGGTAGAGAGCGTTTTAATGTAAAGTTCACGTGTAGGTGTAATTGATAAATAAATACTACGGTAAAATTGTCTAGTAATTAAATAAACGAACATAACAATCCCACGTGGGGCGTAAGGGAAGTGACGTCACGCTCCAAACCGGATATTCCTTCTTTACCTATTCTAATTTATTTTACTTGCTATTCATCAGGAATTCTGTTTATTCTTATTGCATTTTCATTTGATATTTTAAATCTTTATTTTAAAATAGTTATTTAACTGTTTTTAATACAACTGTTAGCGAGACAATTTTACATTTCTATTTGTAATAACTTTTCCATGATTGTATGAGTAAGACAAAATATGATATAATGTACAATAAGCTCTAGATGCTTTATTTAAGATTATAAATTGTAATTTTTATGTTTAATGCATAAACAAATACCACAGTAAAAATTGTCATGCGCCAACGTCATGAAATAAACGACCATAACAAACCCGCGTGGCGCGTAGAGGAAGTGACATCATGCTCCAAACCGGAAATGCCGTCACATCCAGAAACATGGCCGGCTGTCACATTAAGACGTCAAGGTAAAGTTTCCCGTGATTAATTTGAACTGAATCGGGGTCGGACAAGATATTTTAATTCAAATTAATTTTAATGACAGCCTATAAAATATAAAATCGTAGGTAGAAAACAGCGGAGCTAATTAGGCTAAGCTAGGCTAAAGTTTACCTACATTTCGAACATTTAATCTACAAGTGCGCAGTCTTACCAATAACTTGTATTTTATAGTTTTAGTCAATGTTTATTAATAATCTTATGTACTGCATTGAGTCTCTATTTCTTACTCTTATTTTAGTATAATACTAAATTGGCCCTAGTGTGTGAATGTTGTCTGACTATCTGTGTTGGCCTTGCGATGAGGTTGCGACTTGTCCAGGGTGTATACCGCCTTCCGCCCGATTGTAGCTGAGATAGGCACCAGCGCCCCCCGCGACTCCAAAGGCAATAAGCGGTAGGAAATGGATGGATGGATGGACTTTTGTCTGTCATTCAACTCCTATTTATATTTTTGTCAACACCTTTTCTTCTGTATGTTTCTCCCTTCCATCCATCAATTTCCTACCGCTTGTCCCTTTTGGGGTCGCGGGGGGTGCTGGAGCCTATCTCAGCTGCATTCGGCCCTTCCTTACTGTTTAATCTAGATCACAGGTGTCAAACTCAAGGCCCGGGGGCCAGATGTGGACCACCACTTCATTTTATTTGCCTGGAAATTATATGTATCAATAAAGTACTGTAAAATTTCTTACTAAATGTATTCTTTATTTTTATTGTGGGAGAAAAAACTCCATGTAACCGCAAATTAGTTTAACTTAAATATTGTTTAATTCAGTGGTTCTCAAAATGGCGGTACGCGTACCCCTGGGGGTACTTTTTTGATTGATTGATTAATTGAAACCTTTTATTAGTAGATTGCACAGTTCAGTACATATTCCGTACAATTGACCACTAAATGGTAACACCCCAATAAGTTTTTCAACTTGTTTTAGTCGGGGTCCGCGTAAATCAATTCATGGTACTTGAAGGCATGCCAAGGGGTACGTGAGATTTTTTTTAAAATAGCAAAAATTCAAAAATCCTTTATAAATATATTTATTGAATAATACCTCATCCATCCATCCATCCATCTTCTTCCGCTTATCCGAGGTCGGGTCGCGGGGGCAACAGCCTAAGCAGAGAAACCCAGACTTCCCTCTCCCCAGCCACTTCGTCTAACTCTTCCCGGGGGATCCCGAGGCGTTCCCAGGCCGGCCGGGAGACATAGTCTTCCCAACGTGTCCTGGGTCTTCCCCGTGGCGTCCTACCGGTTGGACGTGCCGTAAACATCTCCCTAGGGAGACTTTCGGGTGGCATCCGGACCAGATGCCCGAACCACCTCATCTGGCTCCTCTCGATGTGGAGGAGCAGCGGCTTTACTTTGAGTTCCTCCCGGATGGCAGAGCTTCTCACCCTATCTCTAAGGGAGAGCCCCGCCACCCAGCGGAGGAAACTCATTTCGGCCGCTTGTACCCGTGATCTTATCTTTTCGGTCATGACCCAAAGCTCATGACCATAGGTGAGGATGGGAACGTAGATCGATTGGTAAATTGAGAGCTTTGCCTTCCGGCTCAGCTCCTTCTTCACCACAACGGATCGGTACAACGTCCGCATTACTGAAGACGCCGCACCGATCCGCCTGTCGATCTCACGATCCACTCTTCCCTCACTCGTGAACAAGACTCCTAGGTACTTGAACTCCTCCACTTGGGGAAGGGTCTCCTCCCCAACCCGGAGATGGCATTCCACCCTTCCCGGGCGAGAACCATGGACTCGGACTTGGAGGTGCTGATTCTCATTCCGGTCGCTTCACACTCGGCTGCAAACCGATCCAGTGAGAGCTGAAGATCCCGGTCAGATGAAGCCATTAGGACCACATGATCTGCAAAAAGCAGAGACCTAATCCTGTGGTCACCAAACCGGAACCCCTCAACGCCTTGACTGCGCCTAGAAATTCTGTCCATAAAAGTTATGAACAGAATCGGTGACAAAGGACAGCCTTGGCGGAGTCCAACCCTCACTGGAAATGTGTTCGACTTACTGCCGGCAATGCGGACCAAGCTCTGGCACTGATCATACAGGGAGCGGACCGCCATAATAAGACAGTCCGATACCCCATACTCTCTGAGCACTCCCCACAGGACTTCCCGAGGGACACGGTCGAATGCCTTCTCCAAGTCCACAAAGCACATGTAGACTGGTTGGGCAAACTCCCATGCACCCTCAAGAACCCTGCCGAGAGTATAGAGCTGGTCCACAGTTCCACGACCAGGACGAAAACCACACTGTTCCTCCTGAATTCGAGGTTCGACCATCCGGCGTAACCTCCTCTCCAGTACACCTGAATAAACCTTACCAGGAAGGCTGAGGAGTGTGATCCCACGATAGTTGGAACACACCCTCCGGTCCCCTTTCTTAAAGAGAGGAACCACCACCCCGGTCTGCCAATCCAGAGGTACCGCCCCCGATGTCCACGCGATGCTGCAGAGTCTTGTCAACTAAGACAGCCCCACAGCATCCAGAGCCTTACGGAACTCCGGGCGGATCTCATCCACCCCCGGGGCCTTGCCACCAAGGAGCTTTTTAACTACCTCAGCGACCTCAGCCCCAGAAATAGGAGAGTCCACCACAGATTCCCCAGGCACTGCTTCCTCATAGGAAGACGTGTTGGTGGGATTGAGGAGGTCTTCGAAGTATTCCTTCCACCTATCCACAACACCCTCAGTTGAGGTCAGCAGAACACCATCCGCACCATACACGGTGTTGATAGTGCACTGCTTCCCCTTCCTGAGGCGGCGGACAGTGGTCCAGAATCGCTTCGAAGCCGTCCGGAAGTCGTTTTCCATGGCTTCCCCGAACTCCTCCCATGTCCAAGTTTTTGCCTCCGCAACCGCCGAAGCCGCACACCGCTTGGCCTGTCGGTACCTGTCCACTGCCTCCGGAGTCCTATGAGCCAAAAGGACCCGATAGGACTCCTTCTTCAGCTTGACGGCATCCCTCACCGCTGGTGTCCACCAAGGGGTTTTAGGATTTCCGCCCCGACAGGCACCAACTACCTTGCGGCCACAACTTCGATCAGCCGCCTCGACAATAGAGGTGCGGAACATGGTCTACTCGGACTCAATGTCCAGCACCTCCCTTGGGACATGTTCGAAGTTCTTCCGGAGGTGGGAATTGAAACTTTCTTTGACAGGAGACTCTGCCAGACGTTCCCGGCAGACCCTCACAATGCGTTTGGGCCTCCCAGGTCTGTCCGGCATCCTCCCCCACCATCGCAGCCAACTCACCACCAGGTGGTGATCGGTAGAAAGCTCCGCCCCTCTTTTCACCCGAGTGTCCAGAACATGAGGCCACAAATCCGATGACACAACTACAAAGTCGATCATGGAACTGCGGCCTAGGGTGTCCTGGTGCCAAGTGCACATATGGACACCCTTATGTTTAAACATGGTGTTTGTAATGGACAAACTGTGACAAGCACAAAAGTCCAATAACAAAACACCACTCGGGTTCAGATCCGGGCGGCCATTCTTCCCAATCACGCCTCTCCAGGTTTCACTGTCGTTGCCAACGTGAGCGTTGAAGTCCCCCAGTAGGACAAGGGAATCACCCGGGGGAGCACTTTCCAGTACTCCCTCGAGTGTACCCCAAAAGAGTGGGTACTCTGAACTGCTGTTTGGTGCGTAAGCACAAACAACAGTCAGGACCCGTCCCCCCACCCGAAGGCGGAGGGAGGCTACCCTTTCGTCCACCGGGCTGAACTCCAATGTACAGGCTTTAAGCCGGGGGGCAACCAGAATTGCCACCCCAGCCCGTCGCCTCTCACTGCCGGCAACGCCAGAGTGGAAGAGGGTCCAATCCCTCTCCAGAGAAGTGGTTCCAGAGCCCTTGCTGTGCGTCGAAGTGAGTCCGACTATATCTAGCCGGAACTTCTCCACTTCGCGCACTAGCTCAGGCTTTTTCCCCCCCAGTGAGGTGACGTTCCACGTCCCAAGAGCTAGCTTCTGTAGGCGAGGATCGGACCGCCAAGTGCCCTGCCTTCGGCTGCCGCCCAGCTCACATTGCACCCGACCTCTATGGCCCCTGTTATGGGTGGTGAGCCCATTAGAGGGGTGACCCACGTTGCCTCTTCGGGCTGTGCCCGGCCGGGCCCCATGGGAACAGGCCCGGCCACCAGGCATTCGCCATCGTACCCCAACCCCGGGCCTGGCTCCAGAGGGGGCCCCTGGTGACCCGCGTCCGGGCGAGGGAAATCTGGGTCCATGTTTTATCTTCTTCATAGAGGTCTTCAAGCTGCTCTTTGTCTGATCCCTCACCTAGAACCTGTTTGCCTTGGGAGACCCTACCAGGGGGCATAAAGACCCCGGACAACATAGCTCCTAGGATCATTGGGACACGCAAACTCCTCTACCCCGATAAGGTGGCAGCTCAGAGAGGAGTGAATAATACTTCAACAAAATATAAATGTAAGTTCATAAACTGTGAAAAAAAATACAACAATTCAGTATTTAGTGTTGACAGCTAGATTTTTTGTGGACATGTTCCATAAATATTGATGTTAAAGATTTCTTTTTTTGTGGAGAAATGTTTAGAATTAAGTTCATGAATCTACATGGATCTTTATTACAATCCCCAAAGAGGGCACTTTAAGTTGATGATTCCTTCTATGTGTAGAAATCTTTATTTATAATTGAATCACTTTTCACTTTTTCAACAAGTTTTTAGTTATTTGTACATCTTTTTTCCAAATAGTTCAAGAAAGACCACTATGGATGAGCATTATTTTGCACTGTTATACAATTTAATAAATCAGCAACTGATGACATAGTGCTGTATTTTAATTCTTTATCTCTTTTTTTCAACCAAAAATGCTTTGCTTTGATTAGGGGGTACTTGAATTAAAAAAATGTTCACAGGGGGTACATCACTGAAAAAAGTTTGAGAACCACTGGTCTAATTATGCAAAAATATATTATCAAACTTTCAAACCATTTTTAAATAGAAATAAATACTAATAATAAAGATTTCAAAGCAAGTTATCCATCAAATTGTGCAATGTATAAGTAGCCATAGATTTCATGGTAAAATTGTGAAATTTACTGTGGATTTTACAGCATTTTTCTCTAAATGAAGAAAACTGTACTTATCTAACTGTAATAAACTGTGGTGCCGTTTTGGCATTTACAGTAATACACCAAAGAAAATTTACAGCTTTGTGGTAAGAAAAAAAAAAAAAAAGAAATGGCAGCCCAGTTGCCAAAATGTTACTGTAAAATAGCATTTTTTAAATTTATAGTAAAAAAATTCATGTAAATTTTACAGTAAAATTCTGGCAACTG
Organism: Nerophis ophidion; assembly: GCF_033978795.1. Lineage (NCBI taxonomy): Eukaryota > Metazoa > Chordata > Actinopteri > Syngnathiformes > Syngnathidae > Nerophis > Nerophis ophidion. Next base: position 3,956,891 of record NC_084612.1, read on the forward strand.
AGCTGTCTTTTACCATAAAAACAGCAGTACTGTTTTTTCATTTGCAGTAATATACACTACATTTTGAGGTGAAATGATTGCAGCTTACCATTTTTTTTTTTTTTTACATTTTAGTGTTTAAAAAATTTACTAATAAAATGCATTTAAAAAATGGTGTAATAATAGTATTCATTGTTAGAAGTGGCCCTTTTGGGCCAAACAAAACTCTTTTTTATGTGGCCCCTCAGTGAAAATGATCATTTGTACGCCAATATTTTTCCTTCCTTCATCCTTAATATCTTTGCCTATTCTGATTTATTTTATTTGATATTCATCCTGAATTCTGTCTATTCTCATTATGTTTTAATTTTATCTTTTAAATCTTTATTTTAAAATATTTATTTACCTGTTTTTCTTTGGCATTGCCCAAATGTTTTTCAGTGTAACTCGCGAAAGCTTTAAAGTGGAACATTATCACAATTTCAAAAGGGTTAAAAACAATAAAAATCAGTTCCCAGTGGCTTGTTGTATTTTTTGAATTTTTTTTCAAAATGTTACTGATCTCGGAATATCCCTAAATAAAGCTTTAAAGTGCCTTATTTTCGCTATCTTCGAAACCACTATCCATTTTCCTGTGACGTCATACAGGGCTGCCAATGTAAACAAACAATGGGAATACCACAGCAAGATATAGTGACATTAGCTCGGATTCAGACTCGGATTTCAGCGGCTTAAGCGATTCAACAGATTACGCATGTATTGAAACAGATGGTTGGAGTATGAAAGTATTGAAGAAGAAACTGAAGCTATTGAGCGAATTGCTATTGGCGCTATTCATAGCCATAGCATGGCCGAGTAGCTGCGTTAGCATCGCGGGTAAAATGGAAACGTAATATCGTTGCAAATGCATCTGCAGGTTATCCATACATCTCTGTGCCATGTCTGCTTTAGCACCGCCGGTAAATAGCATGTTAGCATCGATTAGCGTAGCATGTTAGCATCGATTAGCTGGCAGTCAACATCAACAAAACTCACCTCTGTGATTTCGGTAACTTTATCGTTGCAAATGCATCTGCAGGTTATCCATACATCTCTGTGCCATGTCTGCTTTAGCACCGCCGGTAAATAGCATGTTAGCATCGATTAGCATAGCATGTAAGCATCGATTAGCTTGCAGTCACGCCGCGACCAAATAGGTCTGATTAGCACATAAGTCAACATCAACAAAACTCACCTTTGTGATTTGTTGACTTTATCGTTGCAAATGCATCTGCAGGTTATCCATACATCTCTGTGTCATGTCTGTCATCGCCGGTAAAATGTGCAGACACTCCCGCACATTCAATGGGGGTCTGGCGGCAGACACTTTCGCATCTTCGGGCCAGTGGTGCAACTTGAATCCCTCCCTGTTGGTGTTGTTACACCCTCCGACAACACACCGACGAGGCATGATGTCTCCAAGGTTCCAAAAAATAGTCAAAAAAACGGAAAATAACAGAGCTGAGACCCAATGTTTACAATGTGTTGAAAATGAAAATGGCCGCTGTATTACCTCGGCGACGTCATATTCTGACGTCATCGCCTCCAGAGCAATAAACAGAAAGGCGTTTAATTCGCCAAAATTCACCCATGTAGAGTTCGGAAATGGGTTAAAAAATATTTGGTCTTTTTTCTGCACCATCAAGGTATATATTGACGCTTACATAGGTCTGGTGATAATGTTCCCCTTTAATGAAGATTCCCTCTCAGCGCCATGCACCACTGAGCGCATGTGTGTTAATTAATGTTATGTCTTGTGCCGCAGGAATAGGAACAAGGGAGCAGCAGGGGCCACAGACTGTTTGGCCAATGTTGTGTCTATCATCCTTGAACTGCTGAGGTTATCCGGGATGTCATCTATCAGTCGGAACCAAACTTGGAGCACACAAGGTTACATTCAGGTGCTTGATATCCTCCTCAGGATTAAACCCAGTCTGCACAGTACACACTGTGCTACTAGAGCCACATTTAAGAAAGGAAAACTCCTAGATTATGAGGTTAGAAAATAAAAATATTGTGATAATGAAATGAAATATTAGTAGAAAAAACTGGTAATCTGGTTCTTACTATTGGTATTTAATAAGAGATGGGCCTTTGGAAGCTATATTTCAGCAAAGGTTTTACAAATTTATAGCGATGTCCGATAATATTGGACTGACAATTTTATCGGCCGATAAATGCTTTAAAACATGATATCGGAAATGATCAGTTTCGGTTTCAAAAAGTAAAATGTATGAGTTTTTAAAACACCGGTGTACAGAGTGGTACACGGACGTAGGGAGAAGTACAGAGCGCCAATAAACCTTAAAGGCATTTCCTTTACGTGCCGGCCCAATCACATATTATCTATGGCTTTTCACACACACAAGTGAAGGCAAGGCATACTTGGTCAACAGCCATACAGGTTACACTGAGGGTGGCCGTATAAACAACTTTAACACTGTTACAAATATGCGCCACACTGTGGACCCACACCAAACAAGAATGACAGACACATTTTGGGAGAACATCCGTACCGTAACACAACATAAACACAACAGAACAAATACCCTGAAATCCCTTGCAGCACTAACTCTTCCGAGACGCTACAATATACACCCCCGCTACCCCTTACCCTCCCACACCTCAACCCCGCCCACCTTAACCTCCTCATGCTCTCTGAGGGAGAGCATGTCCCAAATTCCAAGCTGCTGTTTTGAGGCCTGTTAAAAAAATATATACACGTTGTGACTTCAATAATAAATATGGCTCAGTAACTTGAGTTGATTTATTTTGGAAAACCTTGTAACATTGTTTAATGCATCCAGCGGGGCATCACAACAAAATTAGGCATAATAATGTGTTAAATCCACCACTGTATATATCGATATCGGTTGATATCGGAATCGGTAATTAAGAGTTGGACAATATCAGATATCGGCAAAAAAGCCATTATTGGACATCTCTATAAAAAAATAAACATAGGAATAAGTTATCAGTTATCGCTCTTGAGAAGCAGTAAAAAAATGATATCATGATCTCTAGAAAAAAGTCGTTATTTTGAGACAGAGGAATACTTTTCCCTCCTTTTTGGCTGAATAAGAACGCCTTAGAAATCGCAAACTTTGTCATTTTCTCTGCTAGAAGCGATACACGCATGATGAGCTTGTTTTTCATGTTTATTATAAAGCCTAAAATACCACAACGGAGACCCCGGACTGTTGAACAACTTAAGCTGTACATCAAGCAAGAATGGGAAATAATTCCACCTGAAATAATTGGTCTCCTCAGATCCCAAACATTTACTGAGTGTTGTTAAAATGAAAGGCCATGTAACACAGTGGTAAAAATGCCCCTGTGCCAACTTTTTTGCAACATGTTGCTGCCAATAAATTCGAAGTTAATGATTATTTGCCAAAAAAAAAAAGTTTGTCAGTCGAACATTAAATATCTTGTCTTTGCAGTCTATTCAATTGAATATAAGTTGAAAAGGATTTTCAAATCATTGTATTCTGTTTTTATTTACAATTTACGCAACGTGCCAACTTCACTGGTTTTTGGTTTTGTATTAGTCATAATTATTGTGTCTTAAAAAACAGGTCAGTAAGGTAATCGCTGTCGCCAACTAGTGGCCTGGCATGCATACAGCAGAGCTGTCGATCAGCGTGTTGTTGTACATTCCCGAGTAGTTAAGCATTTCCAGGAGTCAGCAAGAAGTGTGTTATGCACATGCCATCAAGTTACACACAGTTCACTTTCACACTCAGGATCTGCAAACAATGGAGCGGGGTCAGGGGTCGCTAAAATTGCCGGCTAATGTTTGAAGACATGCTCTTGTTGTTGCTGCTGAAAATGACCTGTATGACTTTTTCCTGCACACAGTACGATAATAATACATGCTAGGCTATCCGACCAAAACACCCACGTTATGTGCTGTGGCTGACAAAGCCCTCCATCCATCCATCCATTTTTTCTACCGCTTGTCCCTTTTGAGGTCGGGAGGGGGGTGCTGGAGCATATCTCAGCTGCATTCGGGCGGAAGGAGGGGTACACCCTGGACAAGTAGCCACCTCATCACAGAGCTGACAAAGCATACTAGTGTAATATTTATTGTTATATCTCAATAGTAATTCAATGATGTCAGCTTTACAATGTGTCTAAAACAAACTGTGGGATGAAAATGGCCATCCATCCATCCATCCATTTTCTACCGCTTATTCCCTTTCGGGGTCGCGGGGGGCGCTGGCGCCTATCTCAGCTACAATCGGGCGGAAGGCAGGGTACACCCTGGACAAGTCGCCATCTCATCGCAGGGCCAACACAGATAGACAGACAACATTCACACTCACATTCACACACTAGGGCCAAATTTAGTGTTGCCAATCAACCTATCCCCAGGTGCATGTCTTTGGAAGTGGGAGGAAGCCGGAGTACCCGGAGGGAACCCACGCATTCACGGGGAGAACATGCAAACTCCACACAGAAAGATCCCGAGCCTGGATTTGAACCCAGGACTGCAGGAACTTCGTATTGTTAGGCAGATGCACTAACCCCTCTGCCACCGTGAAGCCAAAAATGGCCATTAAGTATTGAAATTCTGAATTTTTTTCAGGAAGATATGCATTTTGGAAATGAAATGCTAATTTCTAGGCTTGTGTTTGGCTTTTTCTTCGCCTTGTCTCATCACATATTCAAAAGAAATGCCCCCACTAGACCAGGGGTCTGCAACCTGCGGCTCTGGAGCCTAATGTTGCTCCTCTGCTTCCTTGTTGCGGCTCCTTTGGGTGTTTTTTTTTAAAAACCCAGAGTGAAAAAAGTGTACATTTTTAAAGAGTTCTAACATTTCTGACTGTCTGTGAGGCAGTGACCGCAAACAGGCTGTGTTCTGAGGCGCAAGAAAAGCAAATAAAAGAGACTGGAAGCCTAATGGTTCAGTTGAGTGTGCAACCCTGTGGGTAAACTCACCATGGATACTTGCCAAACAAGAAGAAAGACAATTAAAATGTGTTTAATATGCTTTTCTAGTGCCCCCTTCTCCCTCGTGGAGGGGGGGGGGCACAGGTCCGGTGGCAATGGATGAAGTGCTGGCTGTCCATAGTCAGGACCCGGGGTGGACCGCTTGCCTGTGCATCGGTTGGGGACATCTCTGCACTGCTGACCTGTCTCCGCTCGCTATGGTCTCCTGCTGGCCCCACTATAGACTGGACTCTCACTATTATGTTAGATCCACTATGGACTGGACTTTCACAATATTATGCTAGATCCACTGGGCGTCCATTGCACCGGTCGCCCTAGAGGAGGGGGGGGTCACCCACATCTGCGGTCCTCTCCAAGGTTTCTCATTGTCATCCCACTGGGTTGAGTTTTTCCTTGCCCTGATGTGGGATCTGAACCGAGGATGCCGTTGTGGCTTGTGCATCTCTTTGTGACACTTGTGATTAAGGGCTATACACATAAAAATTGATTGAATGATTGAAAATAAAAAAGATGATAACTTTTAAAAGTTACGTTTTAGACTTAGACTTAGACTTAGACTTGCTCATTGCAGTGCAGGATAAAAGAGGAATGAGGTGCAGCTATAAATAAATAGATTACTGTACAGATAAGTATATTGCACTTTATCATACGCATTTATGGATGTATGTAAGATTGTCTTTAAATTGCAGCGAGTTAATCCGTTTTTGGGGGGGAAACTGATTGGATTATTATGATGCGTTCAAGAGTTTTATGGCCTGAGATAAGAAGCTGTTACAGAACCTGGAGGTTCTGCTACGGAAGCTGCGGAAACTCTTTCTTGAGTCCAGCAGTGAAAACAGTCCTTGGTAGGGGTGGGAGGAGTCTCTGCAGATTTTCTGAGCCCTGGTCAGGCAGCGGCTTTTTGTGATTTCCCGTATAGGAGGAAGAGGAGTCCTGAAGATCTTTTCCGCCGTCCTCACCACTCTGCAGAGACTTCCAGTCATAGGCACTGCAGGCTCCAGTCCAGACAGTGATTCAGTCGGGCTCTCTGTAGAATGTACCTCACTGTTCATCCAGGGTTTCTCGTTGGCCCATGTGGGGATGTTCTTGATCACACTAACATCCTCCATGCACTTCTGAATGTATGAGGACACGGACTAAGCACACTCCTCCACACATGTGTAATGATTTTCGGTGGCGGCTGCCTTGAACACGTCCCAGTCTGTACTTTCCAAGCAGTCTAGTAATGTTTTGCAGCACAATACTCTTTCTTTAGTGGACGAGGCACCAGAATGTTTCTTTAGATGGGAAAGGTTGCAGACACCTGCACTAGACACGAGACATACTTCACTGAAAACAGTCTCACAATATACCGTTTTTCCTTGAATTACCGCCGGGCATGTAATATGCGCCTGCCTTGAATTACTGCCGGGTGAACCTCGCTCCCCAAATTTATTAGCGCATGCTTGCATGCTTACTTTTACTGCCGGGTCAAACTGCTGACATCACGAGTGATGCTTCCCCTGTTGTCTTTTTCAAAATGGTGGAGGAGTTATTTTTGCTTTTACTATGTGTAAACCAGGGGTCTTGTTCCACAGCCATACAGATCACACTGATGGTTGTGACATAAAACAACGTTAACACTCTTACTAAAATGCGCCACACTCTGTGAACCCACACCAAACACATTTCTGGAGAACATCGGCTCTGTAACACGTTATAAATGCAACATACCACTTACCCAGAATGCCATGCATCTATGACTCTTGGCTATATTATACACCCCGCTAGCACCAACTCCCTCTCCCTCTCCGTGCGTCAGTTGAGGTGGGCAGGGTTGGGGGCGTGTGTATAATACAGCCAAGAGTCATGGATGCATTGCATTCTAGGTAATTCTTATGTTGCGTTTATAAAGTGTTACAGAGCCGATGTTCTCCAGGAATGTGTTTGGTGTGGGTTCACAGAGTGTGGCGCATATTAGTAAGCGTGTTAAAGATGTTTATATCACAACCATCAATGTAAAAGGTATGGCTGTTGAGCAAATATGCATTGCAATCTCGTATGAGAAGCAGCGAAATGCATGCGTCCGACCGGCACGCAGATAGCATGGTGTAAAGGTGGGCGCGATGACATGTTGTAGAGCAGTGGTCCCCAACCACCGGGCCGCGGCTGCAGAAAAATTATTTATCACATTTTTTTTTTATCGCACTCAATTTTTTACTGCATGCCATTGGTAAGCGCAGGGGTGAGAAGAGGTTTTAAAATGATTAGCGCCTGCTTATTTTTTACCGCATGCCTTGAATAAGCGCAGGAATGAGAAGAAGTTTTAAATTAATTAGCGCCCCGGCGGCTAATCAAGGAAATACGGTAAGCGTTTTATATCGGTCGATATCGATATTTGTTGATATTTTTTATGGCCTATCAAAAATGAAGACCAGTCGCATCAGGATACATATCCAATTTATTTCCACATACGAAAGATGCGTAAAAAAATTCATAATTGCACAGTTCACAATGGCATGAGAAAATACGATACGGGTCACATATGGGCAAAACAATCGGAATCGACCTGTAGTGTGAGGCTACCAAGTATTATATCTGTGTCCTGCTGCCGTGTGTATGTGAAGATGCCCGAGCATGGCACCAAGAAAGCTGCCATCCGACACGATCGACCCCTGAAAAATTCCCATAGCGTGCTAGCGTCTCGTACCAAAGTTCCCTTTTACAATACGTGTTTGACTAAGATCAATAAACATCCCCCCTCCCTCTCTCTGTCTGCCACTAAAGAGAAGGTTACGCCGTGTCCTCCTCCTCCGCCCAATCTCCGCTCCCTCCTGCCCAGCACAGGAAACCACCCCGACGCACCCCTCCGCCCCCAGACAGGAAGCCGTGAAGTCCCGGAGTGCTCGGAAAAGGCCGGCGCGATATCAATTGTGGAAGCAATGTTTACCTTGAGAGTTTTTTTATTTTAATCTCTAGCTCTCAGGCGTGAGGTCGGGGAGTCGAGGGCCGACGTGCCGACTATCCCGGGCGGGGCGGCCGCCTTCACACGCGATGCCATGCTCCCAACAAGACCCCTTGCCCACCCTTGCTTCAGGCCACAGACGAGGGAAAGCGGGTTGGGCCCTCTCTTGCCGCTGGAATGTTCTTTAATGATATCTGCCATTGATCTGTGTGGGAGAACGGCCTTAGCAACTTTAAGTCCCGTCCGTGGGAGATAAACAACCCTAATCAAAGGGGACGCGTTTTCCCTTCCATCCCTGCATAAGAGTACTACAGCACAAACATTAGCTCATGTTTCAGCGAGCATTTCGGTATAGTTCTTCAAGGGACAATAAATCAATTACCGTGTTTTCCGGACCATAAGCGGGTCTAGTCAGGTCTATTTTCATACAAAAGACGCACCGGATTATAGGGCGCAATGTAATTTCCCCTTGGGGGTCAATAAAATACTATCTAATCCAATCTAATATATCCATCCATCCATTTTCTACCGCATATTCCCTTTTGGGGTCGCGGGGGGCGCTGGCGCCTATCTCAGCTACAATCGGGCGGAAGGGGGTATACACCCTGGACAAATCGCCACCTCATCGCAGGGCCAACACAGATAGACAGACAACATTCACACACTAGGGCCAATTTAGTGTTGCCAATCAACCTATCCCCAGGTGCATGTCTTTGGAAGTGGGAGGAAGCCGGAGTACCCGGAGGGAACCCACGCATTCACGGGGAGAACATGCAAACTCCACACAGAAAGATCCTGAGCCTGGGATTGAACCCAGGACTGCAGGACCTTCGTATTGTGAGGCGGACGCACTAACCCTTCTCCCACCGTGAAGCCCCAATCTAACCTAAAGAAATCATATTGATATTATTTTTTCTAAATGTAAAAAACTTCCTTGTGTTTTATATAACATGTAATGGTGGTTCTTTGGTCAAAATGTTGCATGGATTATGTTTTACAGATCATCTTCAAGCCGCTTTCTGACAGTCGCTTCAGGATGGGCCGTTTTGTGGGCGGTTTAGGTGGAGCATGCTCAATTTTTTATGCACCTCGTTAGCTGAGACCTTTTTTTAATTTGAAATCGTTGTTTGGATACTCCTAACTTTCTGTACTAGGCTTTAATGTTTTCTACACCAAAGCGACCAGAGTAGTCGGGCAGCTTGTTGACTAGAGTTCAATCAATCAATCAATGTTTACTTATATAGCCCTAAATCACTAGTGTCTCAAAGGGCTGCACAAACCACCACGACATCCTCGGTAGGCCCACATAAGGGCAAGGAAAACTCACACCCAGTGGGACGTCTGTGACAATGATGACCCAGTGGGACGTCTGTGACAATGATGACTATGAGAACCTTGGAGAGGAGGAAAGCAATGGATGTCGAGCGGGTCTAACATGATACTGTGAAAGTTCAATCCATAGTGGATCCACCACAGCCTGGAGAGTCCAGTCCAAAGCGGATCCAACACAGCAGCGAGAGTCCCGTCCACAGCGGAGCCAGCAGGAAACCATCCCAAGCGGAGGCGGATCAGCAGCGCAGAGATGTCCCAAGCTGATACACAGGCAAGCGGTCCATCCTGGGTCCCGACTCAGGACAAGCGGTCCATCTTGGGTCCCGACTCAGGACAAGCGGTCCATCTTGGGTCCCGACTCAGGACGAGCGGTCCATCCTGGGTCTCGACTCTGAACAGCCAGTGCGTCATCCATGGCCATCGGACCGGACCCCCTACACAAGGGAGAGTGGGACATAGGAGAAAAAGAAAAGAAACGGCAGATCAACTGGTCTAAAAAGGGAGTCTATTTAAAGGCCAGAGTATACAAATGAGTTTTAAGGTGAGACTTAAATGCTTCTACTGAGGTGGCATCTCGAACTGTTACTGGGAGGGCATTCCAGAGTACTGGAGCCCGAATTGAAAACGCTCTACAGCCCGCAGACTTTTTTTGGGCTTTGGGAATCACTAATAAGCCGGAGTCCTTTGAACGCAGATTTCTTGCCGCAACATATGGTACAATACAATCGGCAAGATAGGCTGGAGCTAGACCGTGTAGTATTTTATACGTAAGTAGTAAAACCTTAAAGTCACATCTTAAGTGCACAGGAAGCCAGTGCAGGTGAGCCAGTACAGGTATATATGTATGTATATATGTATATAAAGGTATATACAGTACAGGCGTAATGTGATCAAACTTTCTTGTTCTTGTCAAAAGTCTAGCAGCCGCATTTTATACCAACTGTAATCTTTTAATGCTAGACATGGGGAGACCCGAAAATAGTACGTTACAGTAATCGAGGCGAGACGTAACAAAGGCATGGATAATGATCTCAGCGTCTTTAGTGGACAGAATGGAGCGAATTTTAGCGATATTACGGAGATAAAAAAAAGGCCGTTTTGGCTATGCTGGTGAAAAGGGTGTTAAGTCACACCTTTTCTCCTCCAAACATATAAATAAATAAATAAAACTACAGCTAAGATGCACTTTCCAATCAAACAGCTGGTGTGTAATTCTGTAAGTACAATACCAGGGCTCGAATTTAACCACGGCAACCGTGGCAAAAGCCGCGACCGCCCTGTTGGAGAACAGAGAAAGGACAAAGCTTGTTTATTAGACTTCATCTTCATTAGCCAAACTGCTTTGAGTTTTAGACTAATATCAAAAAGTAAACGCCATGTTTTTTTTTCCATTTCTCGTGAGTTTTTTTATGTCACAAACTTAAAAAAACATTCATGTGATACATCATTTTGTTAATGTTTAATTTTGTACAGTTAATTCCTATACGACATATTTCTGCTCAAACTCTTAATGGATCTGTCCCGATACAGCATTTACATGTACATATGTATGTACATAACTTAAAAACATAAATAAAAAAATAAACTCCCTCTATCAACATGTAAAAATAGAGATAAAGGCATCATGTAATGAAAAAAAGCTGACAAGTTGATATTAATAATAAATTAAAAAACACACACATGTATATATATATATATATATACATATATATATATATATATATATATATATATATATATACCCATCTATCCATCCATCATCTTCCGCTTATCCGAGGTCGGGTCGCGGGGGCAGCAGCCTAAGCAGGGAAGCCCAGACTTCCCTATCTCCAGCCACTTCGTCTAGATCTTCCCGGGGATCCCGAGGCGTTCCCAGGCCAGCCGGGAGACATAGTCTTCCCAACGTGTCCTGGGTCTTCCCCGTGGCCTCCTACCAGTGGGACGTGCCCTAAACACCTCCCTAGGGAGGCGTTCGGGTGGCATCCTGACCAGATGCCCGAACCACCTCATCTGGCTCCTCTCGATGTGAAGGAGCAGCGGCTTTACGTTGAGCTCCTCCCGGATGGCAGAGCTTCTCACCCTATCTCTAAGGGAGAGCCCCGCCACACGGCGGAGGAAACTCATTTCGGCCGCTTGTACCCGTGATCTTATCCTTTCGGTTATGACCCAAAGCTCATGACCATAGGTGAGGATGGGAACGTAGATCGACCGGTAAATTGAGAGCTTTGCCTTCCGGCTCAGCTCCTTCTTCACCACAACGGATCGGTAAAGGCTGACTTAAGATGTCCCCAACAATTAGTGACGTCATCATACGCATCATTCCGCAACGTTTTCAATAGGAAACTCCGCGGGAAATTTAAAATTGTAATTTAGTCAACTAAACCGGCCGTATTGGCATGTGTTGCAATGTTAATATTTCATCATTGATATATAAACTATCAGACTGCGTGGTCGGTAGTAGTGGCTTTCAGTAGGCCTTTAAACAAAAGATAGGTGTTATTAACACACAATTTACATTTATTACCGCATAAAAAGTGCCAAAAACTAGTACTGCGATCAATCCCAATGTAGTGGGAGTTGGTACCGTATCGGTTTTAAATGTTGCAACGATGTGTAGAATGTGCACTTGTGTGAAGGGTGTTTATGCTCGTCATTGTGTCGCGCGTGTTTGTTTGGGCTTCGTCTAAACTAAAGCGGCGACATCATCGGCCCGTTTGACTTGGACGGCCGCCCGCTTCCTTCGCGTGTGTCTATCGGCAGCGTGACAAAAACCTTTCCCAGCCACTAATGTCATTGTTGCTCGGCGCAATAAAGACGCCCGGCCGCTCTGTTCACACAGGTGAGCGCGCCAACTATCCACCCTCCCTCTTCCTTCCCACACTCGTCTGTGTTTTAAGGGCAGATTTGGGTCAGCAAAAAAAGGATAAATCAAAGCTTGTAACAAGAAAAGGAAGTCCTGTCCGTCAGGCTTGTGGTGCTTTTTGTCTTTGCGTGAGCCTCCGACTTCTCGCGTGAGAATCCAGAGGTTCTTAGCTGCCGCGGTGACGGTAGCGTGCGACTTTACCTCCTCGACTCCTGGTTAGCGTGAGAGCTAAGGGCTGAAGGCCAGGTTTTTCCAGTTTTTCTTTTTTTGTTCTCACTTCATTTTTTTTTTTTTTTCCTGCGCTTACTTTTATGTCAACTTTTCTGAGTTTGTCGCGGAGTGTTTTTTCACGTATGCCTCAGCTGTGGCTTTGTTAGTGTGACTGGCAGGTTGATGTCACCTCCGGCCCTACAAGTGTAAAAAGAAGTGAACTCGGTTAAGCATAATGAAAACATAAAACTGGGAATAAATCAATCAATCAATGTTTATTTATATAGTCCTAAAGTGTCTCAAAGGGCTGCACAAGCCACAACAACATCCTTTTTTCAGAGCCCACAAAAGGGCAAGGAAAAACTCACAACCCAGTGGGATTGTCAAGGCGTAGACTTTGGCGGGGTTTGTTTTCCCGCGGTGCAAAATGATTGTAACGGACATGGCATGAAGGTAGTGACATCTTTAATCTTAACTCAAAAATATTACAAAAAACAAAGGGTATAAACAAAAGGCGCTCTCAGTGGAGGTTGAAAACTTGACTATGAAACCAAAAACTTCCACTAAGGCAAAACTATGAACAACTAAAACAAAAACACTTACTGTGACGAGAAAGGAACATGGGTCTTTTGCATGGATACATGGGTGTGGAGGGTGAGTAGAACATGATGTCGCCAGGCTAACTATAACTGTGGCTTAAATAATACTGTGGTGATTGAAAACAGGTACGGGACATGGGGACAGGTGAAAACTAATGGGTTGGCATAAATACAAAGCAAACAAGGAAGAGCAAAAACAGGAAGCAATGGAGTCTTAAACAAAACATAACATAACTAAACATAACATGAGCACAAGGCATGACAGGGATGTCAATATGAATGACTAGAAGAAACCTTGGAGAGGACCGCAGATGTGGGATACTCCCCCCCCCCCCCCCCCCCCCCATCTCTCTCTCTCTAGGGGAGACCGGATGCAATGGACGTCGAGTGGGTCTAGCATAATATTGTAAAAGTCCAGTCCATAGTGGATCTAACATAATAGTGAGAGTCCAGTCCATAGTGGGGTCAGCAGGAGACCATCCCGAGTGGTCCACTCTGGACAGCCAGTAGGGAATGTTTTTTTGGGAAACGTTTCTTTGACCGATGATGGTAAAATTAAGCCATCCATTAATGGATTTATTGTTAAAAAAAAGACAATTCCAAATTGGTCCCAAACTAGTTGAGTGCCTCTGCTGGTTGCCGCCAGTAATGCAATTACTTTTAAGCACAATTAATCAAAATAGCGTTCTCAGCAATAAACTAAGCAAAACAGTCGTCCCTCGCTAGATCGTTCTTTAAATATCACAACTTCCTTACATCTAGATGTTTTATTGTATTCCTTTTTTTTAATCAATTTAAAAAAAAAATAATTCTACATGTTTTTGGACTAAATTAGGTGTTAAATTGTTGTTATTAAAGTATGATATGCATTACAGTACTTCTTTTCTAGGGGTGCACAATAAATACATTTACATCCGAATCACGATTCTTGTTATTTTTATCGAATAATTTTTCCACACCTCGTGTGTGTGTGACAATCATGGGTACTTTAACTTTTAACTTTAATTCATACTGTTTTTAACCGATTCATAATTTTCAAAATTCAATGTAAACAACAAAAAAAACATTTTTTTGTAAAATGTTTTTAAACAGAGGTTTATTAGACCAGAAGGATCTTAAGGGGTTAAATCGCCAAAAATGATTCCCGGGCGTGGCCACCGCTGCTGCCGACTGCTCCCCTCGCCTCCCATGGTGTGATCAAGGGTGATGGGTCAAATGCAGAGAATAATTTTGCCACACCTAGTGTGTGTTTGTTGACAATCATTGGTACTTTAACTTTTTACTTTTCTAACAGGGGGTTCAAGACCTCCAGTGCGTCAGCGGTGGTGACATTTTAGTTTTTTATGTCCATCCATCCATCTTATTCCACTTATCCGAGGTCAAGTCACGGGGGCAGCAGCCTAAGCAGGGAAGCCCAGACTTCCCTCTCTCTAGTCACTTTGTCCAGCTCCTCCTGGGGGATCCTGAGGTGTTGTTCCCAGGCTAGGCGGGAGACATAGTCTTCCCAAAGTGTCCTGGGTCTTCCCCGTGGCCCTAAATACCAGATACCTGAACCACCTCATCTGGCTCCTCTCGATGTGGAGTAGCAGCGGCTTTACTTTGTCGCCCTATCTCTAAGGGGAGCCCCGCCACCCGGCAGAGGAAACTCATTTCGGCCGCTTGTACCCGTGATCTTGTCTTTTCGGTTCATAACCCAAAGCTCATGACCATAGGTAAGGATGGGAACGTAGATCGACCAGTAAAGTGAGAGCTTTGCCTTCCGGCTCAGCTCCTTCTTCACTACAACGGATCGATACAGCGTCCGCATTACTGAAGACGCCGCACCGATCCGATTGTCATGATCCACGACTTGGATCATGTCATGTTCTGTTTTTGTTCCGTTTGTATATTCACATCCTGCTATTTGACGTCCTTAGTTCCTGGTGGCACTTCCTGTTGTGTTCCGTTGTTATAGTTACCCATTTAAGACTGCCTTTGTTGGCAATTCGCTCTCGGACTCTTATTTGCTTCCATGCAACAGGTGACATCGCTCTTCCCGCATTGTGGTAATTACTTTTGTGTACTTTAGCTTCCACGCTATTGTGTTGTTTGTCCCTAGCTCATGCTAGTGCTTTCTGTTGGTTTTGTTTGTAGTGCCTTCGTGCAAGTGTTTTTGTTCCTAGTCTGGTTTTGTCATTATAAATAAATCATCATTCCTACCTTCAAGCTGTGTTCCATCTCCGCTGCACCCACGAGAGAACGCAACCACACCACGATGCCAGCAAAGCGTCACACCGATATTTAATATTTAATAAATACACCTACAACTTACTAAATAAAAACATAGAAAAAACTACTAGCAGCGGAAAAGTTCAGATCCATGAAGGAAAGAAGAAAGTGAATGAATGTTTATAACTGAATACATTTACGTATGCATACAAATCTGTTTTCTTTTTTTTCTTTTTTTCTTTTTAATGAATTAAGTAACGTTTATGACAACCTTTTCCCAAAACACAATATAGAATGTGAGATATAACAGGATAATGCATACATTTATCTTTTTTTTTTTTTTCAAAACGCTTACAAAAAAGTGGGACCCCAAAAATTTACTCTGAAAATTAAAAATTCCTAGCGCCAACATTGCTATCAACAGAGGAGAAAAAATGCTTTATTTGAATAAAAATATTAACATATTTCCTTGAATTGCCGCCTGGCATATAGTATGCGCCTGCCTAGAATTACTGCCAGGTCAAACTTGTTTGGCAAAATAATTAGCGCATGCTTAGTATTACCGCCGGTTCAGGATTAATGCCGGGTCAAACTCATTTCGCAAAATAATTAGCATATGCCTAGAATTTCCGCCGGGTCAAAGGCCGATATCAATCATTTGAAATCGCATAAAGGGAAGAAAATTAAGAGCTATTCAGTAGGATTTAAGGTCCAAGCTATTGAATATGCTAAAAACAACAGTAAGCAGCTATGTTTTATTGATATACCATAGCTGCGTGTGTCAAATGAGTCATTAAATGACTCCCGCCTCCTGGTGATCAAGGCCGCTAGTGATCCTTCTTGCGAATACTCGGCTGCAGAAGAAGAGACAACAAGCAGCAAGAATGAGCAAATATCGTTTATTTTTTCCTCTCGCTTGCACTTTTAACATGGAGGATTACATATCTAAAATAAAACAGTTTTCTAAACTGGACTTTCAATCGAAGCAGGAGGTAATAAAGGAAAATCTCCATCGAGACAGAGAGACTTTTAAAACTAAAGAAAGATAAGGATGACTTCTTTAAACAAGTTATCGATGCTTTTGATCAGAAGGAGCTGCGCATGGACTTCATTTATAAGTAAAGGTAAGAACATAATAACGTCTTTTCATGATGGTATCCTTACATCACACTCAAATTGATAAGCGCAGGCCTAAATTTACTGCATGCCTTTGGTAAATGCCGGAGTGAGAAGAGGTTTTAGATCAATTAGCGCCCCGGCGGCTATTCAAGGTAATACGGTTGGTAGAGTGGCCGTGCCAGCAACTTGAGGGTTGCAGGTTCGATTCCCGCTTCCGACATCCTAGTCACTGCCGTTGTGTCCTTGGGCAAGACACTTTACCCACCTGCTCCTAGTGCCACCCACACTGGTATGAATGTAACTTAGATATTGGGTTTCACTATGTAAAGCGCTTTGAGTCACTAGAGAAAAAGCGCTATATAAATACAATTCACAATTATAAAGCAAGTTCAGAGTATCATTGGCAAATGTTCACCTAGTCCCGGCCTTGGCACGCATATACGTGTCCTCTTTTTGGGATTTCAGAATATGATCAGCCTAGCATAGGCAGTAATCTTAGGTCCAGTACTTGTCATCAAAGTCACCCTTGTATGACAGTTAGGAACGTAAACAGGTTTTGATGATTGCCACTGTTTAACTCTGTAACACATTACTGCTATTTACATGTTTTCCAGAATATTTCCTTGGAGGTTCTGAGCCCTTGAGAGGCACTGCACACGTGCTGACACCTTGCATTTCACGGCGTGACAACAAGGTATGGGGGGGGGCATGTTACTGTCGAGCGCGGCGGGCGGACTTTTGACTGCGGAAGCTTTCACGCTCACTTAAGGAATCTACGTTGTTACGTACCCAGCCAGCACCAACACCCGATAAGTGATCGGCAGGCCGGTGCGGGTCCAAAGTTTGCGTGGTGCTTTGTCGTTGGAAGAGGGGAGAGTTAGGTGAGTGTTGAAATAATGATGTAGATATTATCATCATAACTTTATGCTTAAGGGCCGTCGATATAAATTATTGTCAATTGTGCTGAAGTGGTATTTTTCTATCTGTGCAAGGACAAAAACTTCTTGTCTGAGGGGTGGCCTTAGCCGCAGATGTTATCTTGTTTTAGCCCACTAACAGCCAAGGATTTCAAGGACCTCAACGCAGATAAGACGACAGCACGCAGACGAAGCAGAGACAAGGCGAAATCACAGCACATTATGTCACGTATTGTGTGTCCTGGACCTGCTTTGCATGACATATGTGACCACTCCTTTTAGAGGCGGCCCCAGTGATGTTGACTGGGGAACTCGTAAATAAATAGAGGGATGCGGAAGCTGAACCTTAGAGCATAGGGCGAGACTGTGACTGTGACTAAGTGTGCAGCTCCATGCGTTCTCCTCATGAGCTAAATTGAACTCTGTCTCTGCATGGTTCCTTGCTTCTTGTCTGATTAATAGATGTCATCAGTGTTTGAACCTGACAGAGAGTGGCCGTGCCAGCAACCTGAGGGTTCCTGGCTCAATCCCCAGCTTCTACCAACCTCGTCGCGTCCGTCGTTTTTGAGCAAGACACTTTACCCTTGCTCCTGATGGGTCGTGTTTAGGGCTTTGCATGGCAGCTCCTGCCATCAGTGTGTGAATGTGTGTGAATGGGTGAATGTGGAAATAGTGTCAAAGCGCTTCGAGTACCTTGAAGGTAGAAAAGCGCTATACAAGTATAACTCTTTTTTGGTTCAGTTTCCTGTTTGTCTCCCTGAGTGCTGTGTCCCCTCAGCTGCGGCCACACCTGGTGTCAATTAGCCCGCACCTATTTAGACCTGTTTTATCCTCCAGTCAGTGCTGAATTATTGTATTGTCGCTCCTTTCGTCTCGTGACGTGTCTTTGCAGCGTAGCGGTAAGCCATATTTCGGTAGCTGTTTGCAGCTTACCGTTTATTGTTCCCTGCTTCCAGTTTGTTTTCATGCTACAAGTAACGACTTCTGTTTCCTGCTCGTTATCTTCTAGCTCCCGTGCTAGTTCTTTTAGTTTGTTATCCGCTTTGTGTGCGCATTTTGTTAGTACCATTTTTTTTTTTGTGCTTGTCCTAGTATTTTAATTAAATCATGTTTCCTTACTCAATGCCTGCCTCCTTCTCTGCATCTTGGGGTTCGTCACTAACTCTGACAAATGTGGCCCCCCGAGTGAAAACATTTGCCCAGCTCTGATCTACATCAATAACCGGCATTTTCACCAATATTCAGGAATTCTTTGGTGCGGTTCCAATGATTTGTTCCAGCCAAGAAACTCACCTGGCAGAATAGTTAGAAGCAATCAGCGCGCGCATGGGACAATTCCACTTCCTGCCCACTTTTGGCACTGGAGGCGGCAGCTTGCACGACAAGAGGCAGTTTGCCTGTCCCCCCCGCCCTCGTGTTCCCTCACCAGCGTGTGGCCCATCTCTCCTGGCCACTTACAAACCCCAGCGATAAGGCAAGCCGGTCAAGCCCGAGATGAGTGTCATGCGCCCTGCGTGCGTCCGTGTAATTGTCCCGCGTTGCGTGACGGTGTGCGTGTCCGTCGGGGCCCCGCGTTGCACGTCAGTGCAGCCGATGTGGGTGGGGGGGGGGCGGCAGGGGTCATGCGCGCCCAGCAAGGCGAGGCCATCAGGTTCTCAGCGAACAGGCCAAGAGGTCCGTAGGGGGCCATTAAAGACTTAACTGGCTCCCGGCAGCTTTATTTATCAAAGAGATCCTGAGCCGTGCAGTTCCCGCAGCTTGACTTTCATTAGCCTGCTAATGTGCTACTGGCAGGAGAGCACAGCGGATTAGTGCTTGCTCTTTAAAGCGCTCCACTTTGCACAAACACTGTCACTCATCTAGCACTTATGAGCAGCAGGTGCCCCCCCACAAAACAAAAATATTCTTCCCAAAGACTTCCTGACAGTGTCAAACCACAATTAAAGAAAACATTCGTAAGTGGATAATTACTTTTTCAACAACTTAAAGCATACTTGCCAACCCTCCCGGATTTTCCAGGAGACTCCTGAAATTCAGCGCCTCTCCCAAAAACCTCCCGGGACAAATTTTCTCCCGAAAATCTCCCGAAATTCAGGCGGAGCTGGAGGCCACGCCCCCCTCCAGCTCCATGCGGACCTGAGTGACCGTGACGTCTATCAATCAATCAATCAATGTTTATTTATATAGCCCCAAATCACAAATGTCTCAAAGGACTGCACAAATCATTACGACTACAACATCCTCGGAAGAACCCACAAAAGGGCAAGGAAAACTCACACCCAGTGGGCAGGGAGAATTCACATCCAGTGGGACGCCAGTGGCAATGCTGACTATGAGAAACCTTGGAGAGGACCTCAGATGTGGGCAACCCAACCCCCTCTAGGGGACCGAAAGCAATGGATGTCGAGCGGGTCTAACATGATACTGTGAAAGTTCAATCCATAGTGGCTCCAAGACAGCAGCGAGAGTCCCGTCCACAGGAAACCATCTCAAGCGGATCAGCAGCGTAGAGATGTCCCCAACCGATACAGGCGAGCGGTCCATCCTGGGTCCCGACGAGCGGTCCATCCTGGGTCTCGACTCTGGACAGCCAGTACTTCATCCATGGTCATCGGACCGGACCCCCTCCACAAGGGAGGGGGGGACATAGGAGAAAGAAAAGAAGCGGCAGATCAACTGGTCTAAAAAGGAGGTCTATTTAAAGGCTAGAGTATACAGATGAGTTTTAAGGTGAGACTTAAATGCTTCTATAATGAGCGTTATAACTATAGAATGATCGAGGGCGACTTCTTGGTTTCTTATGTGGGTTTATTGTTAGGCAGTTTCATTAACGTCCTCCCAGCGCGGTAAAACAACACACAACAACAGCAGTCCGTTTTCGTCTACCGTAAAGCAGTTCGTCTGCCAAACAGCAATGTTGTGACACTCTTAAACAGGACAATACTGCCACCTACTGTACATGCATATGGTTAGAAAAACAAGGATGGACGATTCAACCCTTAACTCAACAATGAGTAGATGAGTGTTATGTGTGTGTAAATGTGTAAATAAATGAACACTGAAATTCAAGTATTTCTCTTATATATAATAAAATAAATATATATGTATATATATATATATATATATATATATATATACATATATATATATATATGTAGGTGTGGGAAAAATCACAAGACTACTTCATCTCTACAGAACTGTTTCATGAGGGGTTCCCTCAATCATCAGGAGATTTTAATGGAAGCATTCACATACAATGGTTTATATAGGGCACATAGTGGGTGGGTACAAGCAGGCGTAGGGTGTGGTGATTGGCTCATGTGTTACCTAGGAGGTGTTTCCGTCCGTGGCGGCATGTTGAAATGATTTCACTGCGCTTGTTGAGGGATGATAGAACTGGATGATATATAATAAACAGTTTCTATTTCAAGCATTGGTTGCATCTCTTATTGCCACTGTTGTAAGGTGTGCTGGATGCAAGAATTTGCCATGTTATTGAATATTCAACATTATTGTCTTTGAGGTTCCAAATGTGCTTGCTGAGTTCTGTAAAATTCCGCAAAGTCTGGTTTCTTAAGGAGGCGTTGTGATTATTCCATCTTGTTTTGAACGCTCCTTCGGTTAATCCTACGTACGTGTCGGATGTGTTAATGTCCTTGCGTGTTACCTTTGCTTGGTAAACGACTGATGTCTGTAAGCACCCTCCGTTGAGAGGGCAATCAGGTTTCTTGCGACAGTTACATTCCTTATTGGTTTCAGAGTCGTTTAGTCTGGGGGTAGGCAGTCCTTTTGCAATTGCTTTGTTGTGGTTTGAAATGATTTGTTGCATGTTATTCATACAGCTGTAGCTCAATTTAATGTTGTTCTTGTTGAATATTTTTCTTAGGGTGTTGCCTTTGGGGAAGTGTTTGTCGATCAGAGTGAGGAACTTGTGGCCGATGTTGGTTGAGACGTTTTTGCTGAATGGCGGATTGTACCAGATGATGTTGTTTCGTTTTCTGCTCTTTTTTGGTTGGTTTCCTGGAGTGGGTTCATAGGTGAGGGTGAAGTTGTATCCGCTTTCATCAAGTGCTTTCTGGTACAGGGGGGTTGCTTGGTCGAATTCAGCTTTGCTAGATGACAGCATCGATAGCCTTTTATTGATTCCGGTAGGTATTCTTTTCGTGGTGGTGGGTGGGTGGTTGCTGTCGTGGTGCACGTATTGGAGTGTTGTGTTGGGTTTCGTGAATGGTTGGTAGCTGTTATTTCTCAGGTTGAAAGTGACGTCGAGGAAGTTGACGGTTTGCTTGTTGGCTTCAATCGTGATCCGTAGGCCGTTTTCTTTGAAGATTTGGCAGATGCGTTTCTTGGTGTTCTCGCTGCTCCTTGGCGAGGTGCGGCACACTGCCAGTCCGTCATCACGGTAAATACCAAGGTTCAGGTTGAGGCTAGCAAGCTGGGAGAGGAGGAAACTCCCAACGAGTTCGCACGTTTCTGCTCCGTCAAAACTCCCCATAGTAACGTCAAATGTTGAATTGTTCTTTTTCTGCCATGGTGAACTGTTGTGGATGAGTATGGAGTTCTTTGCATGGATGATGATGTTTCTTTCGTTGCCTGTGATTGAATCGTAGTCCGAGGCGAAGTTTAGTGCTTGGGTCAGTAGGTCTTGCGTGATGGAAGGGTAAAAATACAACTCAGTATTCTTTTTCCTCCAAACACAACGAGTTGAGTTAATACCAAAAAGTTGTATTTTGGTTTCATCTGACCACATGACATTCTCCCAATCCTCTGCTGTATCATCCATGTATCCATTTTGGTATAAACTCAACTCGTCGTTGGGAGGAAGAAGAATACTGAATTGCATCCCAAGAACACCATACCTACTGTGAAGCATGGAGGTGGAACATCATGCTTTGGGGCTGTTTTTCTGCTAAGGGCACAGGACGATTGATCCGTGTTAAGGAGAGAATGAATGGGGCCATGTATCGTGAGATTTTGAGCCAAAACCTCCTTTCATCAGTGAGAGCTTTGGATGGTTGACCAAATACTTATTTTCCACCATAATTTACAAATATATTTTTTTAAATTCCTACAATGTGAATTCCTGGATTTTTTTTTTCACATTCTGTCTCTCACAGTTGAAGTGTACCTATGATGAACATTACAGACCTCTATCATCATTTTAAGTGGGAGAACTTGCACAATCGGTGGCTGACTAAATACTTTTTGCCCCACTGTAAATGTTTTGGTCCGAGTCTACTTAGGATTGTTTGACCCGGCGGAGGGTCTGCATTCTAGTGCGTGCTGTTCGAGTCTTGCGTTCTTATTGGATCTCTATGAAATGACGTCAAAGGATAACCAAATTGGCGTCAATATCATGGGATGGTTTTAACAAAATTCCTTGAAACCTTCGGCTGATGTGCGGCGTGAACCTTTGTTGGCCCATCTTGCAGTCGGGTCAAGGATACTTGAGGACAACCAGGGGAGACGGGCTTGATCCCTCCCTGTTTTGGCAGCTGGAATAAAGGGATCTACTGTAAGTCATTCATGAGCTGCGTTGCACTCTGACATGCGAGCCACTAATGTCGGAGCGGTAGAAAACCAGCCTTATTTGGCTATTTGCGGTGGTACATGATGAGTCGTATCGGGGAAGCGCAGGTGAAGTGAATTATATTTATATAGCGCTTTTTCTCTAGTGACTCAAAGAGATTTACATAGTGAAACCCAATATCTAAGTTACATTTAAACCAGTGTGGATGGCACTGGGAACAGGTGGGTGATGTGTCTTGCCCAAGGACACAACGGCAGTGACTGGGATGGCGGAAGCCAGGATCGAACCTGGAACCCTGACGCGGCAGTTCTACCAACCAAGCTATACCGACCCAAATAAGGTGAAACACTGTAAAATATGTTCTTGGAGGACATTCTGACAATAATAATAATAGTAATAGATTTTACTTGTAAAAAAAAAAAAACCTTTACATTGAGTAAACAACCTCAAAGTGCTAGTGTATTAAAAAAATTAAAATTAAAAGATAATAAAAAATAAATCAAAATAAAAACGAGAACAGCCAAATAGTTAAAACAAGTATGCATATATCTAAAAAAAAATATATATATATATATATATGTATATTTTTTTTTTTTGAAAGAAGGGTTTTTAAACCTTTTTTAAAAGCATTCACAGTCTGGGGTGCCCTCAGGTGGTCAGGGAGAGCGTTCCACAGACTGGATGCGGCGGAGCAGAAAGCCCGGACTCCCATTGTTCATAGCTTGGTCCTCGGAGGTTGGAGGAGGTAAATAAAACCGTATTTGTTTCCAAATTTTGTGGCCTTTGTAAAAGCATCCACAGTCCGTGGTGCCCTCAGGTGGTCAGGGAGAGCGTTCCACAGACTGGGAGCGGCGGAGCAGAAAGCCCGGTCTCCCGTTGCTCGTAGCTCTGTCCTTGGAGGTTGGAGGAGGTAAATAAAAATGCATTTGTTTCCTAATTTTGTGGCCTTTTTAAAAGTATCCACAGTCTGTGGTGCCCTCAGGTGGTCAGGGAGAGCGTTCCACAGACTGGGAGCGGCGGAGGAGAAAGCCCAGTCTCCCATTGCTTGTAGCTCTGTCCTCTGAGGTTGGAGGAGGTAAATAAAACTGCATTTGTTTCCTAATTTTGTGGCCTTTTTAAAAGTATCCACAGTCTGTGGTGCCCTCAGGTGCTCAGGGAGAGCGTTCCACAGCCTAGGAGCGGCGGAGCAGAAAGCCCGGTCTCCCGTTGTTCGTAGCTCTGTCCTCAGAGGTTGGAGGAGGTAGATAAAACTGCATTTGTTTCCTAATTTTGTGGCCTTTGTAAAAGCATCCAGAGTCTGCTATGCCCTAAGTTGGTCAGGGAGAGCGTTCCACAGACTGGGAGCGGCGGAGCAGAAAGCCCGGTCTCCCATTGCTTGTAGCTTGGTCCTCGGAGGTTGGAGGAGGTAAATAAAACTGCATTTGTTTCCTAATTTTGTGGCCTTTTTAAAAGTATCCACAGTCTGTGGTGCCCTCAGGTGCTCAGGGAGAGCGTTCCACAGCCTGGTAGCGGCGGAGCAGAAAGCCCGGTCTCCCGTTGTTCAAAGCTCTGTCCTCAGAGGTTGGAGGAGGTAGATCAAACTGCATTTGTTTCCAAATCTTGTGGCCTATTTAAAAGCATCCACTTTCTGTGGTGCCCTCAGGTGGTCAGGGAGAGCGTTCCACAGACTGGGAGCGGCGGAGCAGAAAGCCCGGTCTCCCATTGTTCGTAGCTTGGTCCTCAGAGGTTGGTAGAGGTAAATAAAACTGCATTTGTTTCCTAATTTTGTGGCCTTTGTAAAAGCATCCACAGTCTGCTATGCCCTAAGTTGGTCAGGGAGAGCGTTCCACAGACTGGGAGCGGCGGAGCAGAAAGCCCGGTCTCCCATAGCTGGTAGCTCTGTCCTTGGAGGTCTGAGGAGGTAAATAAAACTGCATTTGTTTCCAAATTTTGTGGCCTTTTTAAAAGTCTGTGGTGCCCTCAGATGGTCAGGGAGAGCATTCCACAGACTGGGAGCGGCGGAGCAGAAAGCATGGTCTCCCATTGTTTGTAGCTTGGTCCTCGAAGATTGGAGGAGGTAAATAAAACTGCATTTGTTTCCAAATTTTGCTGCCTTTTTAAAAGAGTATTTTTATTAGCACATGAGTAATAACGGGTGAGTAATCCAAATTCAAAAGTGTGATGAATCTGATTAAAAAATATAATAATTTGACAGCACTAAAATGAACATATAGGTCGTCGTGAATTGGTCCCTTAGACTTTGATTCACAAAGGAAATTGTTCCACACAATAGCTCAGTTACAAAGGATGGAAAGGATAATGCAGGTATAGAGTAGACTAAAAATATATAATAAAATATACTATATAAAAAAATATATATTATATATAATAAAATACAATATACAAAATTATATATAATTTGTATATAATAAAACATTTTGGATCATATTTTTATATAATATATTGCTATGTCAAGCACGACACTACCATCTGTCCCATAGGGAAATTTAATCCGTCCATTTTTTTGTGTCTCTCTGAAGAAGAAATGATAAAAGCTGACACCCCAGCCACCACCTCCATGCGTCCCCTATGTTTAGTCGTCCGTGTGCAGGTGTTCGTTTGTGCCTCCCTTTGGCACGCTAACCTTCTGTGTGTTTTGACTGAGACGGCAGTGGAAGGGGGAAGCGAAGCCCCCTCGACAGGGCAAAGGAAGTGGTCCGAAGTCATGTGACGGTGCGTGCGAGAACCCCCCCCCCACCCTTGGGAATGGGCGTCTCGACCCGCCCGCTTTGTGTGTGTCAGGTTTTGTAAAGACCTGCTGCTCCTCCATTGTTGGGCGGACAGGAGAGGGGGTGAAGGATGTGCTTCGTCAAAAAAAGCGTCCTCACAGGTGTCTTACAGGTGTCTCACATGCGTCTTTACGCTTCTTGTCTTGCAGCTCAGCTTTCTGGGTCGGTTGCACGCAAGGTGCAGAGTGATGAAGGTCTCGTTTACACGCCTAAAGGATCCATAGCGTCCACATGACAGATATTTAAAAAAAAAAAGATTGTCACACACACACTAGGTGTGGCGAAATTATTCTCTGCATTTGACCCATCACCCTTGATCACCCCCTAAGACAGGGGTGCCCATTACGTCGATCGCGAGCTACCAGTCGACCGCGGGGGGTGTGTCAGTCGATCTCGAGCCGGGCTTTTAAAAAAAATAGACCTAAAAATTAGTGATCATCAATCTTCACCAAGACGTCACTTAAATGACATTCACGGTACCGGAGGGTCTTGTGAGATGACGCTGGCTGCTGCAAGATCATTATTATGAAAATATGACCGAGAGGAAGGCGAGAAAAACTTTTTATTTCAACAGACTCTCGCGCCGTACCTTCCGTCAAAACTCTAAAGGCCGACTGCACATTTCCTATCTTCACAATAAAAGCCCTGCTTCATGCTGCCTGCGCTAACTAAATACAGAGTCTCGGAAAGCTGGCGTGCACAAGCGACCCCTCAGAAAGCTGGCGTGCACAGCACTTGTGCACGCCAGCTTTCCGAGACACTTATTTTGTTAGCGCAGGCAGCATGAAGCAGGGCTTTTATTGTGAAAATAGGAAATGTGCAGTCGGCCTTTAGAGTTTTGACGGAAGGGACGGCGCGAAAGTCTGTTGAAATAAAAAGTGTTTCTCGCCTTCCTCTCTGTCATTTTTTCATAATAATGAACTGGCAGCAGCCAGCGTCATCTCACAAGACCCTCGGGTGCCGTGAATGTCAATCAAGCAAGCTACGGAATTTGCCGCCAATGTTTTTCTTGTAAAGTGTATGGAAGCTGGATGAATTAGATGCCAAAAACCAACCACTTTCATGTGGTATTGTACAGAAAGGACAACTTTTTTTCTCCTCCATTTGAAAATGTGGGCGTTATCATCATTACTGTCTGATTCCAATCAATGCAAGTCATCAGAATCAGGTAATACACCAACTTATATTCTTGTCTTTGTGAAAGAAAGACATCTATATGTGTTACACATGCTTGTATTATCGTTAAACACATTTAACTTGTTTACAAAAATGTCTCTTTCATAAATAAATACATATAAATGATATATATAAATGATATATATAAATGACGTAGATCCCCTCGAGTTGGTCAATTGAAAAGTAGCTCGCCTGCAGAAAAAGTGTGGGCACCCCTGCCCTAGGAGGTGAGGGGAGCAGTGGGCAGCAGCAGTCTCCGCGCCCGGGAATCATTTTTAGTGATTTAACCCCCAATTCCAACCCGGGATGCTGGGTGTCAAGCAGGGAGGTAACCACAGCAAAACTATGTGTGTGTGTATATATCCATCCATTTTCTACCGCTTATTCCCTTTGGCGTCGCTGGTGCCTATCTCAGCTACAATTGGGCGGACGGCAGTGTACACCCTGGACAAGTCGCCACCTCATCGCAGGGCCAACACAGATAGACAGACAACATTCACACTCACATTCACACACTAGGGCCAATTTAGTGTCGCCAATCAACCTATCCCCAGGTGCATGTCTTTGGAGGTGGGAGGAAGCCGGAGTACCCGGAGGTAACCCACGCAGTCACGGGGAGAACATGCAAACTCCACACAGAAAGATCCCGAGCCCTGGATTGAACCCAGGACCAATCATTGAGGATCTATGACTAGTGTTTTTTGCAGTTGGTCCTTAAAACAGTACAGAACTCCTGTCATATTGAGGATCTTTGACTTGTGTTTTTTCAGTCGGTCCTTAAAAATAGAACTTAGCTCCTGTCATATTTGATTTTCCTGAAGGAATCAATAAAGTACTATCTATCTATATTGAGGATATATATATATATATATATATATATATATATATATATATATATATATATATATATATATATATATATATATATATGTATATATATATATATATATATATATATATATATATATATAAAACACTAAATTGGCCCTAGTGTGTGAATGTGAGTGTGAATGTTGTCTGTCTATCTGTGTTGGTCCTGTGATGAGGTGGCGACTTGTCCAGGGTGTACCCCGCCTTCCGCCCGAATGCAGCTGAGATAGGCTCCAGCACCCACCGCGACCCTAAAAGGACAAGTGGTAGAAAATGGATGGATGGATATATGTTTATGCAACTTTAAATGCACTCAGCTTTTGGCCCTGAACAATTTTTTTTTGCCCATTGCTGCCCCATAGTCTAAAGGTTTGGACAACCCTGACTTAAAAGAAAAACATTTGTTGCATTTGTTTAATAATAATAATAATAATAATAACAATAAAGTCAAATACAAATAAGGCAACAGTAGAAATATTCTACACTTTTCTTCTCTAAAGTGAATCAATACAGCAAATATGAGCATTTACATCAACAATATGATTTGCCTTAATGACCTGACAGGACAGATTTAAAATAATAAATAAATACAAATACTTTCTATCTATAGTAATCTTTGTAAATAAAAATCATGATTCATCTGAAAAACTGTTTTGATATCCTGACGTGCAGATTGTACAACTTGAAGTGAAAGTGATGCTCCTCCTCCCTTCCAAGATGATGTCATCCTTCACAGCAGAAAGAGGACATCTTCACAGGTAGATGACGTCAACAAACACAAACAAAAATGCACATAGAAAGTGTGAATCTATGATGGACCAAAGTGATCGTTCAAGAACTAATCATCATAGACTGATGGCGCCCTCTAGTGGATAAAACTTAACATACACCTTGTCTTGTGGCTGCAGACATCAACTATAACCAACACCTGTTAAAATGGTTTATTTATTTACAGTAAGTGTTTGTGGAGTTGATCCTTGAAACAGTACAGAGCTCCTGTCATGTTGAGGATCTTTGACTATTTTTTTTTGCAGTTTGTCCTTAAAACAGTACAGACAGCTCCTGTCATGTTGAGGATCTTTGACTTGTGTTTTTTTGCAGTTGGTCCTTAAAAACAGTACGTAATTCCTGTCATATTGAGGATATTTGACTACTGTTTTGTACAGTTGGTCCTTAAAACAGTACAGAGCTCCTGTCATATTGAGGATCTTTGACTAGTGTTTTTTGCAGTTGGTCCTTAAAAACAGTACGGACCTCCGTCATATTGAGGATCTTTGACTAGTGTATTTTACAGTTGGTCCTTAAAACGGTACAGATATCCTGTCATATTGAGGATCTTGGACTAGTGTTTTTTGCAGTTGGTCCTTTGAACAGTACAGAGCTCTTGTCTTAAAAATGATCTTTGACTAGTGTGTTTGTAGTTGTTCCTTAAAACAATACAGAGGTCCTTTCATATTGAGGATCTTGGACTAGTGTTTTTTGCAGCTGGTCCTTAAAACAGTACAGTGGTCCTGTCATATTGAGGATCTTGGACTAGTGTTTTCTGCAGTTGTTCCTTAAAAATAGTACAGAAGTCCTGTCATATAAAGGATCTTTGACTAGTGTTTCTTGCAGTTGGTCCTTAAAAACAGTACAGAGCTCCTGTCATGTAGAGGATCTTTGACTTGTGTTTTTTTGCAGTTAGTCCTTAAATACAGTACCGAGTTCCTGTCATAATGGGGATCTTTGACTTGTGTTTTTGCAGTTGGTCCTTAAAAATAGTACTTAGCTCCTGTCATATTGAGGATCTTTGACTAGTGTTTTTTGCAGTTGGTCCTTAAAACAGTATAGAGCTCCTGTCAAATTGAGTATCTTCGACTAGTTTTTTTTGCAGATGGTCCTTAAACAGTACAGAGCTCTTGTCTTAAAAATGATCTTTGACTAGTGTGTTTGTAGTTGTTCCTTAAAACAATACAGAGGTCCTGTCATATTGGGGATCTATGACTAGTGTTTTTTGCAGTTGGTCCTTAAAACAGTACAAAACTCCTGTCATGTAGAGGATCTTTGACTTGTGTTTTTTTTGCCATTAGTCCTTAAAAACAGTACCGAGTTCCTGTCATATTGAGGATCTTTGACTTGTGTTTTTGCAGTTGGTCCTTAAAAATAGAACTTAGCTCCTGTCATATTCGATTTTCCTGAAGGAACTCTCCTGAAGGAATCAATAAAGTACTATCCATCTATATTGAGGATCTTTGACTAGTGTTTTTTGCAGTTGGTCCTTAAAAACAG
The DNA here is from genome assembly GCF_033978795.1 of Nerophis ophidion. Lineage (NCBI taxonomy): Eukaryota > Metazoa > Chordata > Actinopteri > Syngnathiformes > Syngnathidae > Nerophis > Nerophis ophidion. The sequence continues at coordinate 3,986,669 of NC_084612.1, forward strand.
TACGGACCTCCCGTCATATTGAGGATCTTTGACTAGTGTTTTTTGCAGTTGGTCCTTAAAACAGTACAGAGCTCCTGTCATATTGAGGATCTTGGACTAGTGTTTTTTGCAGATGGTCCTTAAACAGTACAGAGCTCTTGTCTTAAAAATTATCTTTGACTAGTGTGTTTGTAGTTGTTCCTTAAAACAATACAGAGGTCCTGTCATATTGAGGATCTTGGACTAGTGTTTTCTGCAGTTGGTCCTTAAAAATAGTACAGAAGTCCTGTCATATAAAGGATCTTTGACTAGTGTTTCTTGCAGTTGGTCCTTAAAAACAGTACAGAGCTCCTGTCATATTGAGGATCTTTGACTAGTATTTTTTGCAGTTGGTCCTTAAAACAGTACAGAACTCCTGTCATGTAGAGGATCTTTGACTTGTGTTTTTTGTGGTTAGTCCTTAAAAACAGTACCGAGTTCCTGTCATATTGAGGATCTTTGACTTGTGTTTTTGCAGTTGGTCCTTAAAACAGTACAGAGCTCCTGTCATATTGAGGATCTTGGACTATTGTTTTTTGCAGATGGTCTTTAAACAGTACAGAGCTCCTGTTATATTGAGGATCTTGGACTAGTGTTTTTTGCAGATGGTCCTTAAACAGTACAGATTTCTTGTCTTAAAAATGATCTTCGACTAGTGTGTTTGTAGTTGTTCCTTAAAACAATACAGAGGTCCTGTCATATTGAGGATCTATGACTAGTGTTTTTTGCAGTTGGTCCTTAAAAACAGTACAGAGTTCCTGTCATTTAAAGGATCTTAGACTAGTGTTTTTTGCAGTTGGTCCTTAAAACAGTACAGAGTTCCTGTCATTTAAAGGATCTTAGACTAGTGTTTTTTGCAGTTGGTCCTTAAAAACAGTACAGAGCTCCTGTCATATAAAGTAGTGGTCCCCAACCACCGGCCCGGTACCGTGGCCCGATTAGTACCGGGCCGCAGAAGAATTTTTTATTAATTTTTATTTAAAAAATAAATAAATAAATAAATTAAAAAAAAAAAAATTATTAAATCAACATAAAAAAAACACAATATAAACTTACAATTAGTGCACGAACCACAAAATCCTCCCTTTTTCATGACAAAGAAAAAAAATAAATAAATAACGGATTCACCTTGTCAAATGATATGAAAGCATGTGTAAATCACACAGATTATTATTTATTTAACACATAATCCTTAGGCTTAGGTCAAGATGATTATAAAAATAAATACTAATCAAATATACTGCATATGAAGGACTCAAAAAAATTTATTACAGTATTTAGTGCTAAAATAAATGATCAAACAATCATTTAAAAAATTATATACATATAATTTTCTTAAATTGTCAAAAGAAATTCAAATGCAAATGAAAATACAGCTTCACCATTGTCATATTTTTTGCGCTTAAGAAACTTCTCTGACTTTAGCTCCAGACTTCTTCTGTTTGTTTGATATTGTCATTACTGCCACAAGTGGTGGAAAAGTATATTACAACTGAATACCGCTATAACCCATAGGGACCACAGCTGAGAAACAGACATTATTTTGGCGGCCCTCTAAGGGGCACTTGGTTAAGACACACTGATACAAAGGATATTTGACTAATGTTTTTGCAGTTTGTCTGTAAAAACAATACAGTGTTTCTGTCATATAGACAATCTTTGACAAGTGTTTTTGCTCTTCGTCTTAAAAAAATGCAACGCTTCTGTCATATAAAGGATATTTTACTTGGATTTCTGCAACATAACCTCACAAACAGCAAAGTGCTCTTGTCATATATAAGAACTTTGATGAGCTCATTGTGTTGTTTTTTAAAGGGGAACATTATCACATGACCTATGTAAGCGTCAATATATACCTTGATGTTGCAGAAAAAAAGACCATGTATTTTTTTAACCGATTTCAGAACTCTAAATGGGTGAATTTTGGCAAATTAAACGCCTTTCTGTTTATCGGTCTTTTAGCGATGACGTCAGAACGTGACGTCACCGAGGTAACACACCCGCCATATTCATTTTCACATTACAAACACCAGGTTTCAGCTCTGTTATTTTCCGTTTTTTCGACTATTTTTTTGGAACCTTGGAGACATCATGCCTCGTGGGTGTGTTGTCGGAGGGTGTAACAACACTAACAGGGAGGGATTCAAGTTGCACCACTGGCAAGAAATCTTCCGCCAGACCCCCATTGAATATACCAAAGTGTCTTCACATTTGACCGGCGATGCTAAGACAGATATGGCACAGAGATGTATGGATAACCTGCAGATGCATTTGCAACGATTAAGTCAACGAAATCACGAAGGTGAGTTTTGTTGATGTTGTTGACTTATGTGCTAATCAGACATATTTGGTCACGGCATGACTGCCAGCTAATCGATGCTAACATGCTACGCTAATTGATGCTAACATGCTATTTACGCTAGCTGTATGTACATTTGAAACTAGATACCCACATTTACTGCGAAACAAACACTTACCAATCGACGGATTTCAGTTGCTCCAGTGTCACAAGATGCGAAAGTCATGATCGTTTGGTCCGCAGTTTACCGGCGATGCTAATAAGGCAGCCATGCTATGGGTCACTTCATTAGGTACACCCACGCTATGGCCGAATAGCGTCAATATCTATTCGCTCAATAGCTTCAATTTCTTCTTCATTTTCGTTTTCGCTATCAGCCTCCATACTCCGACCATCTGTTTCAATACATGCGTAATCTGTTGAATCGCTTAAGCCGCTGAAATCCGAGTCTGAATCCGAGCTTATGTCGCTATATCTTGCTGTGGTAACCGCCATGTTTTTTGTATTGGCAGCCCTGTATGACGTCACAGGGAAATGGATAGTGGTTACGAAGATAGCGAAAATAAGGCACTTTAAAGCTTTATTTAGGGATATTCCGGGACCGGTAAAATTTTGAAAAAAAATTCCAAAAATACAACAAGCCACCGGGAATTGATTTTTATTGTTTTTAACCCTTTGCAAATTGTGATAATGTTCCCCTTTAAATTATTATATATGTACCTTAATACAATGCATAACTTCTGTTAACTATTTTTACTTTATTTTTGTACCCTTTTCTTTCTTACGATGCCATTCGATTTTTTCTGTGTGTGTGCAAGCTGACTCAGTGAGAAACGCACAACAATTTCAGTGCACCTGTACTGTCCTGTACCTGTGCGGATGCCAATAATCCACTTTTCTATTCTATTCTTTAACAGGCCAAAAGTTTAGACACACCTTCTCATTCAATGCATTTTCTTTATTTTCATGACTATTTACATTGTAGATTGTCACTGAAGGCATCAAAACTATGAACGAACACATCTGGAGTTATGTACTTAACAAAAAAAAGGTGACATAACTGAAAACATGTTTCATATTGTAGTTTCTTCAAAATAGCCACCCTTTGTTCTGATTGCTGCTTTGCACAATCTTGGCATTCTCTCGATGAGCTTCAAGAGGTAGTCACCTGAAAGGGTTTTCACTTTATCAGGGTTGATTAGTGGAATTTCGTGCTTCATCAATGGGGTTTGGACAATCAGTTGTGTCGTCCAAACTTTTGGCCCGGACTGTATGTTGTGTTTGTAAGAACGTGGACTTTGGTGCAACTTGCTGTGTGGCTTTCGCAGCTTGCTGCCAGGGTTGTTTTCCCGGAATGCAAACGAACTGGACCGGACATGGCACTAAGGTAAATACATGATTTTAATTCTAACTCAAAAGCTACAAACAAAAGGCGCTCACAGTGGAGGCACAAAACTTAATGCAGGGGACAAAACTAACACAAAGGCAGAACTATGAACATGAAACAAAAACACTTACGGTGACAAAAACTGTGGCATGGACTGAACAAACACAGGAGATCCAACATGGGCAGAGCAAGAGATGAATAATGTCAGTAGAGTATCAGGGGTAATTTCGCCAGGTCGACTACCTGGCAACTACAGGCTTAAATAAAAGTGACATGATTAACAACAGGTGCGTGAGTTCAAACAAATGAGGCAGGTGAAACTAATGGTTGTCATTGAAACTAAAACAAACCAGGGTGCGCTAAAACAGGACTTAATGGAGGGAAAAACTAAACCGAACATAACTAAACGGAATCCAGACCACAGAACATGACAGTGTTGTGTTACTGTATTAGTTCATTAGTACTTTGTTGGACTGCATGCACACACTTTAGTTCAGGCCTGGGCAAATATTTTGACTCGGGGAGCCAAATTTCAAGGAAAAATGTGTTTTTAGGAACACTAATACAAAACCTCACAATAATGTCTGATTGAATGCTTAATAAATACGGCCTTAAATAACACAATGGAATCAAAATTGTTTTTACTGAATGAGACACCCAGAATGTACATGTATACAAAGAATTTGGAATTTACAATATTCACTATGAACGATAAAACAGTGAATATTGAACAACAAAGAGCGAAATATGAACGCTAAGTGTAAGAAAAAAAACATCTACGATCTGATATATCTGATATATCAGTAAGCTTTAGAACTTTGTAGTAAAAATCTACTTCTGTCTGTCCCTGACACCCGCATTTCAGGCTGGCCACTCTGGAAACACTTTGTGGAAACGCTCCCCACCCACACTGCTTGGTGCCTGGTCTGAGCTGCTGTGACTTAGATTACCATAGTAACTAATCACATTACTATAGTAACTAATTCGATGACCATAGTAATTAGTATATCATGCAAAAGTGCAGATTTCAACCATTGAAATACTTTGTATAGTTGAAGACTTACGTTCATTAGAAAACATGACTGCACATCATAGTGGCAGCTACACTTTCCATCTTAGAGATCTAAAAAATATATTTGGGAATGTCCGGCGGGCCAGATTGAAAAACTTGACGGGCCGCATCTGGCCCCCGGGCCTTAATGTGCCGAGGTCTGCTTTAGATGAAAAAGGTCAGGAGTGTCCAAACTTTTTCCACAGAGAGCCGCACACGGAAAAATTTAGGCATGCGCGGGCCATTTTGATATTTTACATTTTCAAACCATAACAAAATATATGGATTTTTTTTTAATCCTTTGGGCTCCTGGGGAGCATTGAGGGTCTCAGTCACTAAAATGTTAAAAATAAGTCAAATTATTCAAATTTTTTTAAATTTAATGCTTACAGTGAATCTCTATATCAACTTGAGGTTGATATAAAGTAAAACAAATAAGGTTTTATGCCTTTTCTGTCAAAGACAACTTGTTTTTTATAGTAAAACTGAAATATGCAGTATTTAGATAGATAGATAGATGGATAGTACTTTTTTGATTCCTTCAGGAGAGTTCCTTTATTTAGCAATTAAAGCACTGAAAGATCAATATTGCAGGACACCATTGATTTTAATTATTTAATATTTTTGAGTAATCACAGTGAAAAGTTAAATAAAATCCTACTAATTATATTTGAGATCCAAAAGGTTCCACACTCATAAATTTTTATTAGTTTTTTTTTTTCGTTTTTACTTTTAACACTTAAATTTATAAATAAATAAATGATAAATGGGTTGTACTTGTATAGCGCTTTTCTTCCTTCAAGGTACTCAAAGCGCTTTGACACTACTTCCACATTTACCCATTCACACACTGATGGAGGGAGCTGCCATGCAAGGCGCTAACCAGCACCCATCAGGAGCAAGGGTGAAGTGTCTTGCTCAGGACACAACGGACGTGACGAGGTTGGTATTTCAAGATCAACTTCCTATATATCTGTCGATTTTAAGTTTAAACTATTATTTTGTTTATTTTACGCTCTTTTGTCAAAACTTTTATGTTTTTATATGGCAACCACACAACATATTAGGGCTGTGGGAGAAAATTGATTCGAATACGAATCGAATCGTTTACGTTGTGCGATTCAGAATCGATTCTTATTTTTTAAAAATCGATTTATTTTTTTATTTTTTATTATCAATCCAAAAAAAACACTACACAGCAATACCATAACAATGCAATCCAATTCCAAAACCAAACCTGACCCAACAACACTCAGAACTGCAATAAACAGAGCAATTGAGAGGAGACACAAACACGACACAGAACAAACCAAAAGTAGTGAAACAAAAATGAATATTATCAAAAACAGTATCAATATTAATTATAATTTCAGCATAGCAGTGATTAAAAATTCCTCATTGACATTATCATTAGACATTTATAAAACATTTAAAAAAAATGTCACAGTGGCTTACACTTGCATCGCATCTCATAAGCTTGACAACACACTGTGTCCAATATTTTCACAAAGATAAAATAAGTCATATTTTTGGTTCGTTTAATAGTTAAAACAAATTTACATTATCGCAATCAGTTGATAAAACATTGTCTTTTACATTTATAAAAGCTTTTTTTTTTTTTTAAATCTAGATAGATTAGATAGTACTTTATTTATTCCGTCAGGAGAGTTCCTTCAGGAAAATTAAAATTTTCAGCACAATCCCATTCAAGTTTAGACAAACATTACAGGGAGACAGAACAGGATCGCTGACGGGTCTGCCGGCTTCCAGCGCTCCTTACAAAAAAGATGAGATACAGGTAAACAAGGAGGGGGAATAGAAGATTAAAACAAAATAAAAAAAATCGATCTTAGCCTGGGCCCTGGAGAGGGGGTGCAGACTGAGGCCAAGGGGAAAAAACGACAACTCATAGCCATGGTACACAGGCCTCTTCCATGTGTGTAAGAGGGAAACATCAAAGAACACAGAGGACATTAAAGACATTAAAGCAGCAGATACAACCAGACACTTCTACATACTAGCTATGAATAAAAAGTAAAAGAAACATATCCACTGTGGTGGCCTCTGCGGTGTTCCACGCCATCGTCCGCTGGGGTGGAGGGAGCATGGCCAGAGACAGGAGCAGACCCAACAAAGCAAGCAAGACAGCCGACTCCTTTTTCGGCCTGTGTCCAGTCCGCATGGATGAGCGAGGATACGTCCAAGGTGACTGAGGTGTCCGACACCTGCTCACCCAGCCAAGACACCGCGAAGCCTCTCCGTCCCAGCGCTCAGTGCTAGCTCCGCAGCCCTGTCCCCTCATCCGCATCTCCTCCAGTCCCTCCAAACTCTGCAGTCCTGTCCCCTCATCCGCATCTCCGCCAGTCCCTCCAAACAGACTCCGCTCTACTACTCTGCTTGAATGTCAGCAGACTGGGGTAGATCCTGCTGAATTCCTATGTATTGAATGAAATCGTTTTGAATCGGAAAAATAGCGTTTTTGAATCGAGAGTCGAATCGAAAAAAATCGATATATTATCGAATCATGACCCCAAGAATCGATATTGAATGGAATCATGGGACACCCAAAGATTCACAGCCCTACAACATATGCAATATTTTTTCCACATAAAACATTTTAAAGTGATCATTTTTAAGTAATATTTCATTATAACATCGATTTTTTTTTCTTTTTCTTTTTTTTGAGCAATGGAAAAAAAAAGACAAAAGGAAAAAAAAACTGCCTGCATTGCAGCTTTGTGTCAACATTGCAACTTTTTTGCTCATTACATTTCACCTCATTCCACTTTTTATAAAGTTTTTTTTTTTTCTTCTTTCTTTTTGCAGTACTATCAATTTGGCAATTTTTGCAGAATGTGTGGCGGGCGGTAAACGATTAGCTGCCCCCGGGCCGCACTTTGGACACCCCTGAATAAAGCATGTGTGTTTGTCTTTTCCATTGTCCTCATAGCTCGTTCTCAGGATTGTCAGCCGCAAAGCCGGTCCTCTCTCGTCGGGCGTTCCTCTGCCCTTGGCTGAAAGCAGGACATCCTCCCGGCTGATTTTCCAGGAAATTCAATCAGCGCTCCTCTCCTCTCAACTCCACTTCTGACACCAAAGAGAAAACAAGCAAGTTTCAACTTTTCACACTTGCCTTATTTGCACCCTTCCTATGACACGTGTCTGCTGGTTCCAGTAAAGCTTTTGACGTCCCTGGTCTTACTGTACTGCAGGTGTGTATCGATTACACCTGTTGTGACGTAGTCACCACCCATGAGTCACTTCGTGTTTCCTCACCTACGGTACTACAAAACCCAAAACCAGTGAAGTTGGCACGTTGTGTAAATGGTAAATAAAAACAGATAAACAAATCCTTTTCAACCTATATTCAATTGAATAGACTGCAAAGACATGATACTTAACGTTCGAACTGGAAAACTTTGTTATTTGTTGCAACTATTAGCTCATTTGGAATTTGATGCCTGCAACATGTTTCGAAAAAGCTGGCACAAGTGGCAAAAAAGACTGAGAAAGTTGAAGAATGCTCATCAAACACTTATTTGGAACGTCCCACGGGTGAGCAGGCTAATTGGGAACAGCTGGGTGACATGATTGGGTATAAAAGAAGTCATTCACAAACAAGGATGCGGCGAGGGTCACCATTTTGTGAACAAATGCGTGAGCATATTGTTGAACATTTTAAGAACAACATTTCTTAACCAGCTATTGCAAAGAATTTAGGGATTTCACCATATACGGTCCATAATATCATCAAAAGGTTCAGAGAATCTGGAGAAATCACTGCACGTAACATTGAATGACCTTGGATCCCTCAGGCGGATCTACATAAAAAAAAAACGATATCAGTGTGTAAAGGATATCACCACATGGGCTCAGGAACACTTCAGAAAACCACCGCCAGTAACTACAGTCGTTCGCTACATCTGTAAGTGCAAGTTAAAACTCTGCTGTGCAAAGCGAAAGCCATGTATCAACAACACCCAGAAACGCCGCCAGCTTCGTTGGGCCCGAGCTCATCTAAGATTGACTGATGCAAAGTGGAAAAGTGGTCTGTGGTCTGACGAGTTGACATTTTTAAATTATTTTTGGAAACGGTAGACGTTGTGTTCTCCGAACCAAAGAGGAAAAGAACCATCCGGATTGTTCTAGGCGCAAAGTTCAAAAGCTAGCATCTGTGATGGTATGGGGGTGTATTAGTGCCCAAGGCATGGGTAATTTACACATCTGTGAAGGCGTTTGTATTGTATGCACTTCTTAATAATGTTAACTATTTGATCCATCTAAATATCTAGAAAAAAAAAATCATGTCCGTGGGGCAAATTTCCGCAAATGCCGTATTGATGGATGACTTATTTAGTCAGAATACATTAATAGCGGGGGGCAGCACGGCCCTGCATGTGTTTTCTTCGGGTATTCCGGCTTCCTCCCACCTCCAAAGACCTGCACCTACTCAGTGGCCTAGTGGTTAGAGCAGGGGTGTCAAACTCAAATACAGAGTGGGCCAAAATTTTAAACGGAACAAAGCCGCGGGCCAAGGTTGAGCAAATTAACCTTTGCTCAACCTTGGGGACCCAAACAAGTTTTGCATTAAATATTGAACAAGCAAGGCTTATATAACTTTAGTAACATGCAAAATCCAGTTTCAAATAATAATAATAATAATAATTAAAAAAATATCAATGGCACATCAAATAAAATTTAAATAAAAATGTTATGCCTTTTTTTCTATTTGCAATCTTCTGAGGTAAATATCAATTTTTTTCCACAGGCTAATAATACATTTGAAAATAAAATAACAATAATGAATGAACCAAACATTCAAGCCTTGAAGTAGCAAGAGAAAATGCATGAATAAAACGTTAGTTATTGGTCAGTTTGCTGGAAGTTTCCCGGAAGAGTTAGTGCTGCAAGGGGTTCTGGGTATTTAGTCTGTTGTGTTATGGTGCGGATGTTCACCCGAAATGTGTTTGTCATTCTTGTTTGGTGTGGGTTCACAGTGTGGCGCATATTCGTAACAGTGCTAAAGTTGTTTATACGGCCACCCTCAGTGTGACCTGTATGGCTGTTGAACAAGTATGCCTTGCATTTACTTGTGCGTGTGTGTGTGTGTGTGTAAAAGCCACAAATATTATGTGACACGCTGTTAGTATGGAGGAAAAGCGGACGTGACGACAGGTTGTAGAGAACGCTAAAGGCAGTGCCTTAAATGCACGCCCCCAATATAGTTGTCTAGGTGGAAATCGGTAGAAATTTCGGGAGAATGGTTGCCCCGGGAGATTTTCGGGAGGGGCACTGAACTTCGGGAGTCTACCGGGAAAATTAGGAGGGTTGGCAAGTATGAGGATTAGCAGTGAATGCGGTGTTAAAGCGGCACCGACGCTGTATAACACCGGCGGGGCAGCTCTAATGCTAAATTGATATTGCCTCAAGGGCCAAATTAAATTACACGGCGGGCCAGATTTGGCCTGCGGGCCAGAGTTTGACACCCATGGGTTAGAGTGTCCGCCCTGAGATCGGTAGGTTGTGAGTTCAAAACCCGGGCCGATTCATACCAAAGACTATAAAAATGGGACTCATTACCTCCCTGCCTGACACTCAGCATCAAGGGTTGGAATTGGGGGTTAAATCACCAAAAATGATTCCCGGGCGCGGCCACCACTGCTGCCCACTGCTCCCCTCGCCTCTCAAGGGTGAACAAGGGGATGGGTCGAATACACCTAGTGTGTGTCACAATCATTGGTACTTTAACTTTAACTTTATAAGTGCAACACTGAATTAGCCCTTTTGTGTGAAAGTTTGAATCTGTGTTGGCCCTGGCGACTTCTACCATTCAAGTTAAGCTGGGCTATGCTCCAGTGACCTCGAAAAGGACAAGCGGTAGAAAGTAGATCGATGGACATTATTCGTTTATCTGTTGGTGTTTGTTTTTTTGTGTACCACGCTAAAGAAATAGCACACCATTAATCAAAGTTCAGCCTTGTGTGCTTTTTCCGCGACTGTCTGGAAATTCCGTAGGCTAAAGAATAAACTTTGTGAAAGACTATTGCATAGCACATGTCAATCGTAGACATTATTGTGCGACCTGTTTGAGAACAGTTTGTGTCATTTAACAGTTGGCAGTGGATTAAACAACAATATGAACGGTGCCTCTGAAATGTTAGGTCTTCATAGTATTGGTAAAAAAAAAAATGTAATCCATCTCCTAATGTGGTTGAAAATGTGTACCTAATGATCCGGTGACTGAGTGCTGACAAAATACAGTATCTAGCATCCATCACTAACAGACTTTTTGATTGATTGATGTGACTTTAAGGTTTTACTACTTACGTATAAAATACTACACGGTCTAGCTCCAGCCTATCTTGCCGATTGTATTGTACCATATGTCCCGGCAAGAAATCTGCGTTCGAAGGACTCCGGCTTATTAGTGATTCCCAAAGCCCAAAAAAATCTGCGGGCTATAGAGCGTTTTCCATTCGGGCTCCAGTACTCTGGAATGCCCTCCCGGTAACAGTTCGAGATGCCACCTCAGTAGAAGCATTTAAGTCTCACCTTAAAACTCATTTGTATACTCTAGCCTTTAAATAGACTCCCTTTTTAGACCAGTTGACTGCCGTTTCTTTTCTTTTTCTCCTATGTCCCACTCTCCCTTGTGGAGGGGGTCCGGTCCGATGGCCATGGATGACGTACTGGCTGTCCAGAGTCTGGACCCAGGATGGACCGCTCGTCCAGAGTCGGGACCCAGGATGGACCGCTTGCCTGTGTATCGGCTTGGGACATCCCTGCGCTGCTGATCCACCTCCGCTTGGGATGGTTTCCTGCGGTCTCCGCTTTGGACTGGACTCTCGCGGCTGTGTTGGATCCATTATGGATTGAACTTTCACAGAATCATGTTAGACCCGCTCGACATCCATTGCTTTCGTCCTCTCCAAGGTTCTCATAGTCATCATTGTCACCGACGTCCCACTGGGTGTGAGTTTTCCTTGCCCTTATGTGGGCCTACCGAGGATGTCGTAGACACTAGTGATTTAGGGCTATATAAGTAAACATTGATTGATGATTGGATCGGTTCGCAGCCGAGTGTGAAGCGACCGGAATGAGAATCAGCACCTCCAAGTCCGAGTCCATGGTTCTCGCCCGGAAAAGGGTGGAGTGCCATCTCCGGGTTGGGGAGGAGACCCTGCCCCAAGTGGAGGAGTTCAAGTACCTAGGAGTCTTGATCACGAGTGGGGGAAGAGTGGATCGTGAGATCGACAGGCGGATCGGTGCGGCGTCTTCAGTAATGCGGACGTTGTATCGATCCGTTGTGGTGAAGAAGGAGCTGAGCCGGAAGGCAAAGCTCTCAATTTACCGGTCGATCTACGTTCCCATCCTCACCTATGGTCATGAGCTTTGGGTTATGACCGAAAGGATAAGATCACGGGTACAAGCGGCCGAAATGAGTTTCCTCCGCCGGGTGGCGGGGCTCTCCCTTAGAGATAGGGTGAGAAGCTCTGCCATCCGGGAGGAGCTCAACGTAAAGCCGCTGCTCCTCCACATCGAGAGGAGCCAGATGAGGTGGTTCGGGCATCTGGTCAGGATGCCACCCGAACGCCTCCCTAGGGATGTGTTTAGGGCACGTCCAGCTGGTAGGAGGCCACGGGGAAGACCCAGGACACGTTGGAAAGACTATGTCTCCCGGCTGGCCTGGGAACGCCTCGGGATCCCCCGGGAAGAGCTAGACGAAGTGGCTGGAGATAGGGAAGTCTGGGCTTCCCTGCTTAGGCTGCTGCCCCCGCGACCCGACCTCGGATAAGCGGAAGATGATGGATGGATGGATGATTGATGATTGATGATTGATTGATTTCCAACACAATTGATGGTCCCAACCCCATTGAAAAAAAGCAAGAGATTCCACTAATCAACTCTTAAAGCCAAGCCGAGCCTCTTAAAGGGGAACATTATCACAATTTCAAAAGGGTTAAAAACAATAAAAATCAGTTCCCAGTGGCTCGTTGTATTTTTTTAATTTTTTTTTCAAAATTTTATCGGTCCCGTAATATCCCTAAATAAAGCTTTAAAGTGCCTTATTTTCGCTACCTTCGTAACCACTATCCATTTCCCTGTGACGTCATACAGGGCTGCCAATACAAACAACATGGCGGTTACCACAGCAAGATATAGCGACATTAGCTCGGATTCAGACTCGGATTTCAGCGGCTTAAGCGATTCAACAGATTACGCATGTATTGAAACAGATGGTCGGAGTATGGAGGCAGATAGCGAAAACGAAATTGAAGAAGAAATTGAAGCTATTGAGCGAATAGCTATTGACGCTATTTGGCCATAGCGTTGGTGTACCTAATGAAGTGGCCCATAGCATGGCTGCCTTATTAGCATCGCCGGTAAAATGTGCGGACCAAACGATCAGGACTTTCCCATCTTGTGACACTGGAGCAACTTAAATCCGTCGATTGGTAAGTCTTTGTTTCGCATTAAATGTGGGTATCTAGTTTCAAATGTACATACAGCTAGCGTAAATAGCATGTTAGCATCGATTAGCTGGCAGTCATGCCGTGACCAAATATGTCTGATTAGCACATAAGTCAACAACATCAACAAAACTCACCTTTGTGATTTCGTTGACTTAATCGTTGCAAATGCATCTGCAGGTTATCCATACATCTCTGTACCATGTCTGTCTTAGCATCGCCGGTAAAATGTGGAGACACTCTGGCACATTCAATGGGGGTCTGGCGGCAGATTTCTTGCCAGTGGTGCAACTTAAATCCCTCCCTGTTAGTGTTGTTACACCCTCCGACAACACACCGACGAGGGATGAGGTCTCCAAGGTTCCAAAAAATAGTCGAAAAAACGGAAACATAACAGAGTTGAGACCCGGTGTTTGTAATGTGAAAATGAAAATGGCGGGTGTGTTTCCTCGGTGACGTCACGTTCTGACGTCATCGCTAAAAGACCGATAAACAGGAAGGCGTTTGATTTACCAAAATTCACCCATTTAGAGTTCGGAAATCGGTTAAAAAAAGATATGGTCTTTTTTCTGCAACATCAAGGTATATATTGACGCTTGCATAGGTTGGGTGATAATGTTCCCCTTTAAAGCTCAAGGAGAGAATGCCAAGAGTGTGCTAAGCAGTAATCAGAGCAAAAGGTGGCTATTTTGAAGAAACTAGAATATAAAACATGTTTTCAGTTATTTCCCCTTTTTTTTTCAAGTACATAACTCCACGTGTGTTCATTCATAGTTTTGATGTGACAATCTACTATGTAAATAGTCATGACAACAAAGATTGAATGAGAAGCTGTGACCAAACTTTTGGCCTTACTGTATATATATATATATATATATATATATACATATACATATATATGGTCCTCTCCAAGGTTCTCATAGTCATCATTGTCACCAACGTCCCACTGGGTGTGAGTTTTCCTTGCCCTTATGTGGGTACTTCCGAGGATGTCGTAGTCGTAGTGGTTTGTGCAGTCCTTTGAGACATTTGTGATTTAGGGCTATATAAATAAACATTGATTGATTGAGACTTTTATTAGTAGATTGCACAGTACAGTACATATTACGTACAATTGACCACTGAATGGGAACAACCAAATAGGTTTTTCAACTTGTTTAAGGGGTCCACGTTAATCAATTCATGTTAGAACTTTCAATTAATGTTACGTAAAAAATTAAGTTCACTCAATCTGTGTTTAACTTTATTTTATTTTTGTTTTGATTGGGAAATTCATGCAAAGTCATTTTTTGCCACAATATTAAAGGGATGATTTTGTGGGCACTGATCCAACAATGGGCTTCACGGTGGCAGAGGGGTTAGTGCGTCTGCCTCACAATACGAAGTTCCTGCAATCCTGGGTTCAAATCCAGGCTCGGGATCTTTCTGTGTGGAGTTTGCATGTTCTCCCCGTGAATGCGTGGGTTCCCTCCGAGTACTCCGGCTTCCTCCCACTTCCAAAGACATGCACCTGGGGATAGGTTGATTGGCAACACTAAATGGTCCCTAGTGTGTGAACGTGAGTGTGAATGTTGTCTGTCTATCTGTGTTGGCCCTGCGATGAAGTGGCGACTTGTCCAGGGTGTACCCCGCCTTCCGCCCGATTGTAGCTGAGATAGGCGCCAGCGCCCCCCGCGACCCCGAAAGGGAATAAGCGGTAGAAAATGGATGGATGGATGGATGATCCAACAATGACAATATTGATGCACATTGCTGAAATGATTGAAACTTTGATTGATTGATTGATTGAATGATTGACACTTTTATTAGTAGATTGCACAGTTCAGTACATATTCCGTACAATTGACCACTAAATGGTAACACCCGAATACGTTTTTCAACTTGTTTAAGTCGGGGTCCACGTTAATCAATTCATGGTACAAATATATACTATCAGCATAATTCATAATAAAAGCATAATACAGCATAATAAAACTGTAAAGTAGCATGTACACATGCCACTATATTAAATTGTATTTATTTTATTTTATGTATTATTTTTTTATGTATTCATTCATTACTTCATTTTTTAAAATTAATTTATTTATGTATGTACACATGCTACTATATTCAATTAATTACATTTATTTGGGACGGCGTGGCGCAGTGGTGAGAGTGGCCGTGCGCAACCGAGGGTCCCAGGTTCAAATCCCACCTAGTACCAACCTCGTCACGTCCGTTGTGTCCTGAGCAAGACACTTCACCCTTGCTCCTGATGGGTGCTGGTTGGCGCCTTGCATGGCAGCTCCCTCATCAGTGTGTGAATGTGTGTGTGAATGGGTAAATGTGGAAGTAGTGTCAAAGCGCTTTGAGTACCTTGAAGGTAGAAAAGCGCTATACAAGTACAACCCATTTATTTATTTATTTATTTAATGTATTTTTTTATGTATTCATTTATTACTTTATTATTATTTTATTTTTATTTTTTTTAATTAATATATTTATGTATTCTGGGCTTCACTGTGGCAGAGGGGTTAGTGCGTCTGCCTCACAATACGAAGGTCCTGCAGTCTTGGGTTCGATCCCAAGCTCGGGATCTTTCTGTGTGGAGTTTGCATGTCCTCCCCATGACTGCGTGGGTTCCCTCCGGGTACTCCGGCTTCCTCCCACTTCCAAAGACATGCACCTGGGGATAGGTTGATTGGCAACACTAAATTGGCCCTAGTGTGTGAATGTTGTCTGTCTATTTGTTTTGGCCCTGCGATGAGGTGGCGATTTGTCCAGGGTGTACGCCGCCTTCCGCCCGATAGTAGCTGAGATAGGCACCGCCACCCCAAAGGGCAGTGTTTTTCAACCTTTTTTGAGGCAAGGCACATTTTTGGCGTTGAAAAAATGCGGAGGCACACCACCAGCAGAAATCACTAAAAAATGAAACTCAGTAGACAGTAAAAACTCGCAATTTTTGGATATGACTTTTAATCATAACCAAACATTGTCTCAAAGTAGGTGTACTGTCACTACCTGTCATACCACACCGGGATTTATTTGGACTTTTTTGCTGTTTTCCTGTGTGTAGTGTTTTAGTTCTTGTCTTGTGCTCCTATTCTGGTGGCTTTTTCTCTTTTTTTGGTATTTTCCTGTAGCAGTTTCATGTCTTCCTTCGAGCGATATTTCCCACATATACTTTGTTTTAGCAATCAAGAATATTTCAATTGTTTTTAATCCTTCTTTGTGGGGACATTGTTGATTGTCATGTCATGTTCGGATGTACTTTGTGGACGCCGTCTCTGCTCCGCAGTAAGTCTTTGCTGTCGTCCAGCATTCTGTTTTTGTTCACTTTGTACCCAGTTCAGTTTTAGATCCGTTCTGCATAGCTTCAATGCCTTTTATTAGGGGCACTCACCTTTTGTTTATTTTTGGTTTAAGCATTAGACACCTTTTTACCTGCACACTGCCTACCGCTGTTTCTGACATCTACAAAACAATTAGCAAACAATTGTTTCCTTAATTTTTTTGTTGTACATGGATGAGGGTGTGTGTTGCTGAGCCCGACTTGGACATTATCTGGACTGGACCTGGTTTCAAAAACCTTTTAAACAGGTCTAATTTCATTAACAACCTGGTTTGGTGAAGATAATGTCCTTTTTTTTATTTTATAAACAAAACAAAACCAGATGAATAAATAAAAAAGAACAAAAAAAAACATTTTCTTGGATAAAAAAGAAAGTAAAATAATACAAAACAATTACATAAAAAATTGAAATTAATAATAATGTTAGTGGACCGGCGGCACACACAATCATGTGTGTTTCAGGGACTGTGTCCCTTGCAGACTGTACTATATATGTTGTGGGAACTAGAATTTTGGTAGCAGAAAGAAACAACCCTTTTTTGTGTGAGTGGGTGTGGATGAGTGTGAATGGGGGATGGAGGTTTTTTTTTTTTTGGGGGGGGGGGGGGGGGGTTGATGCACTAATTGTATATTTTTATGTTGATTTAATAAAAAAAAAAAAAAAACAATTAGCTACCTGCTGCCGCCTACTGATATGGAAGATTATTACACGGTTACTCTGCCGAACTTTAGACAGCACTGACACATTTGCAAACTTTCATTACCCAAATAAGTGAAATTAGATAATCACACTACCTACTCTGTGGCCTAGTGGTTAGAGTGGCCGCCCTGAGATCGGTAGGTTGTGAGTTCAAAACCCCGGCCGAGTCATACCAAAGACTATAAAAAAAAATGGTACCCATTGCCTCCCTGCTTAGCACTCAGCATCAAGGGTTGGAATTGGGGGTTAAATCATCCTAAATGATTCCCGGGCGCGGCACTGCTGCTGCCCACTGCTCCCCTCCCCTCCCAGGGGGTGATCAAGGGGATGGGTCAAATGCAGAGGACAAATTTCACCACACCTAGTGTGTGTGTGACAGTCATTGGTACTAGAGATGCGCGGTTTGCGGTCTCATCCGCGGAGTCTGCGGATAAACCGCGAGTTGGGCGGTTGACATGACGAAAAAATTGATTTTAATTAGATTCTGGCCGGTGGCGGTTGAACCATCCGGAAATATTTGATATACATGGTTCTGGGATCTGTATCTTTTGCCATTCAAAGAGCCATTTAAGACCCGTGTCACAAAGTAGGAGAGGCTGACATTCTCTAGAATGACTGTCGGCAGTCACCTAGATAATAGGTATTAGGGCGTGCTATGAAGCCATTGGCTTTGTCGCCTTCTACAGCATTTACAATCTGCTTGTCAGTCCAGCATCATGTTGTGTGTGTGGCTTCCGCGGCAACAAGCACACGACTGCAAGGCATACTGGGTGACAGAGTACACTAATGGTTGTGATATATAAACAATTTTAACACTCTTAGTAATATGCGCCACGCTGTGAAGCCACACCAAACAAGATTGACAAACACATTTTGGGAGACCATCCTCCCAGTAACACAACATACACGCAACAACACAAATACCCAGAATCCTTTGTATCCATGACACAGCTGACTATTTTATACACCTCGCTAGCAGCACCCGCCCCCCCCCTCAAGCTTCGGTAAGGTGGGCGGGGTTGGGGGCGCGGGGGTGTAAAATATAATCAGGAAGTGTCACGGATACAAAGGATTCTGGGTATTTGTTGTGTTGCGTTTATGTTGTGTTACTGTGGGGATGTTCTCCCGAAATGTGTTTGTCAATCTTGTTTGGTGTGGCTTCACAGCGTGGCGCATATTAGTAACTGTTAAAGTTGTTTATATAACAAACCATCAGTGTACTCTGTATCACCCAGTATGCCTTTCAATCTTGTATTTGTGATTGAGGAAACTGCACACAACATGTTGCCGGACTAACAATCAGTTTGTACATGTTGTTGAAGGTGTCAAAGGCAATGGCTTCACAGTATGCCCATATTCTTGTCATCAGGATGAACGCCAATTGGATAATCGCCAGAACGTTAGCGGCTCCAATTGTCTTCATTACTCTGTGAAACGGGTTTAAATAGCTCTTTAAGTGGTAAAGGTGGCCGACCTCTGATGAATTTCGGCGGGCGGATGCGGTTCTGATAAAATGTTGGTTCGGGTGGACGACGACCTTGGTGATGCGGTTGCGGATGATATAATTGCCTATCCGCGCATCTTTAATTGGTACTTTAACTTTAACTAGTGTGCCGCGGCACAGTGGTTGAAAAACACTGCCGAAGGGAATAAGCGGTAGGAATTGGATGGATGCACTTTCCTTTGTCACAACCGTAAATGACATTGCAGTACCACGGTTGTCCACAGCATGGAAGAGGTGTGGCGGTTGGCGCTGTTCCAACAATAATAATAACGAAATGTGAGATGAGTTTTAACAATTAGCAATGATTAAACGCATAATTTCTTCATTTGAACGCATTGTGTTTAGATGCAAGACGTTAGAGGGGAAAGGCAAGTAACAAGTCCGCCATCGGTTGATTGTGTCACCTGTTGGCCGCCGGGTTGTGCTGCTGGACCGTCAAGTGGGCTCCCGCTACTCCGTCTGCGCATGCGCGGTGCAGGACGGCGCGGAGACCATTTCCTCCAAAGCAGCAGCAGCAGCAGCAGCAGCAGCAGGCCGCGTCGCCACACATCCCTCCCGACTATGACAGCCTGCTACGCGGACTAGCGTCACGTCCAAACACGCCAGCGGCGTTTCGGCATTGTGGAGGAAAAAAAAAACCCCGGATGCCGCCCGCAGGAAGCACCCCAATGGGCCGCCATCGCTAATTTGTCGCAGCTGCAGCGGGATCCTTTTTCTGGGGGGGGTGAGTTTCTGTTTATGTCCCCTCCTCTTGTCCTAGCCTCGAAGGCTACTCTATGATCGCTTTAAAGTCGACTTACGTCTCGTTAAACATGGGATTAAAAGTGTTTTCTTCTGCTCTAGCTTCACGTCGCCAGCGAGCTTCAAGTAGAGTGTTTCTGTTAGCTGCTAGCCGACACAACACAATACTAATGCATTAGCACTGGGTTTTTCAACCACTGTGCCGCAGCACACTAGTGTGCTGTGAGATACAGTCTGGTGTGCCGCGGGAGATTGTCTAATTTCACCTATTTGGGTAATGGGAGTTTGCAAGTGATGTGTTGTTGTTGAGGGTCGGTGCTGTCTAAAGATCGGCAGCGTAACCGTGTAATACTCTTCCATATCAGTAGGTGGCAGCAGGTAGCTCATTGTTTTGTAGATGTCGGAAACAGCGGTAGGCAGTGTGCAGGTAAAAAGGTGTCTTATGCTTAAACCAAAAATAAACAAAAGGTGAGTGCCCCTAATAAAAGGCATTGAAGCTATGCAGAACGGAACTAAAACTGAACTGGCTACAAAGTGAACAAAAACAGAATGCTGGACGACAGCAAAGACTTACTGCGGCGTCCACAAAGTACATCCGAACATGACATGACAATCAACAATGTTCCCACAAAGAAGGATGAAAAACTATTGAATTATTCTTGATTGCTAAAAAAAAGTATACCGAATTTCCTTAAATTGCGGCAGGGGCGCTAATTAATTTAAAACCTCTTCGCACTCCGGCACTTACCAAAGGCATGCAATAAAATTTGAGTGTGATGTAAGCACGGACCTTAAATCCTACTGAATAATCTTCTTCCCTTTATGCGATTTCAAATTACCGGTATTAAAATCAGCCTCCTCCATTTTGAAAATTATGACAGGGGAAGTGTCACTCGTGACGTCACCAGTTTGACCAGGCGGTAATACTAAGCATGCGCAAATTATTTTGCGAAGCGAGTTTGACCCGGCAGTAATTGAATTCAAGGCAGGCGCATACTATATGCCCTGCGGCAATTCAAGGAAATACGGTATGTGGGAAATATTGGTCATGAAACTGCTACAGGAAAATACCAAAAAAAGAGAAAACCCCACCAAAATAGGAGCACGAGACAATAACTAAAACACTACACACAGGAAAACAGCAAAACAGTCCAAATAAATCATGGTGTGGCATGACAGGTGGTGACATTACACCTACTTTGAGACAAGAGCTATAGTATTGCATGCTTGGTTATGATTACAAGTCATATCCAAAAATTGCGACTTTTTACCGTCAACTGAGTTTCGTTTTTTTGTGATTTCTGCTGGTGGTGGGCCTCCGCATTTTTTCAACACCAAAAATATGCTTTGGCTCAAAAAAGGTTGAAAAACACTGAAGTAGAGTGTTACCGATAGCTGCTAGACGACACAACACAATACTAATGCATTAGCACTGGGTTTTTCAACCACTGTGCCGCAGCACTCTAGTGTGCTGTGAGATACTGTCTGGTGTGCCGCGGGAGATTGTCTCATTTCACCTATTTGGGTAATGGGAGTTTGCAAGTGATGTGTTGTTGTTGAGGGTCGGTGCTGTCTAAAGATCGGCAGCGTAACCGTGTAATACTCTTCCATATCAGTAGGTGGCAGCAGGTAGCTCATTGTTTTGTAGATGTCGGAAACAGCGGTAGGCAGCGTGCAGGTAAAAAGGTGTCTTATGCTTAAACCAAAAATAAACAAAAGGTGAGTGCCCCTAATAAAAGGCATTGAAGCTATGCAGAACGGAACTAAAACTGAACTGGCTACAAAGTGAACACAAACAGAATGTTGGACGACAGCAAAGACTTACTGCAGAGCAGAGACGTCGTCCACAAAGTACATCTAAACATGACATGACAATCAACAATGTCCCCACAAAGAAGGATGAAAAACTATTGAATTATTCTTGATTGCTAAAACAAAGTATACCGAATTTCCTTAACTTTCCTCTTGCGTTAGCTTTCTGTTACCATCTCTTATGTTAACGGGTCGGTTTTGACCCATGTCTTAAATCAGCTGTAAAATACACTAAAAACAATGATCTATCATCCAATTTGTTTCTCATGTCTTGGTTACCTCGTTAGGCTTCCTTATCCTTGAAAATATTGGTTTTAAAATTTTTGGTTTGGGCCATTGGGCCTTTTTTTTGTCAGTATACCCCTCGATTTCAATTTTTAAAAATGGCAAAACGAACCTCAAGAGGATCATATACATAAAAAAAAGGTTGTTGTGTTACCTAACTATTACTAAGGGGTATTAGAACACATCTCTTAAATAAATGTGTTTTATTTATTTTTTCATTTCAAGAATTTTAACTATAGTAACATCTATGGTGTTACGGGTCAATTTCGACCCATATATATTTACTTCAAGAAAAAGGCTAAAAAGTATTTTTTCCAGCAACAGAAATCCAACATCAAACAAACAACAACCAATCAAGCAAATGAAACCAAGAGAAATAGATTACTAGTTCCAAAAGTAATAAAAAACAAAATCAGAGTGGCAAAAAGTGACACTTTTAGTGTCCGTCTTTTGTTTGTTTTTGTACAGGATAACAAGGTAAAATGGGAATCCACTAAAGCTCACATGATTGGGAGAGGGGCTGGCTGTCAGTGTGTTCAGTTTTGGCTCTTATCATTGCTTTATCATCTTATTTTTATGACTGGGTCGAAACCGACCCTAACAACACCAAGGTCATAATTTCTACCAGAGCATTTTATAATTTAGTGAAAAAAATTAAAATGTTTTATTTTATTGACAAAGAGGTTCCTGACGAAGTCAAAAAGCTTTTATGCAAAAAAATAAATGTATGTGGTGTTTTTATGCATTTAAAAACTAAAACGGGTCGGTGCCGACCCTAACACAAGATGAAGGTTAAATTGCCGCCGGGGTGCTAATTAATTTAAAACCTCTTCTCACTCCGGCACTTACCAAAGGCATGCAGTAAAAATTTGAGTGTGATGTAAGCACAGACCTTAAATCCTACTGAATAGCTCTAAATCTTCTTCCCTTTATGCGATTTCAAATTACTGGTATTAAAATCAGCCTCCTCCATTTTGAAAATGATGACAGGGGAAGTGTCACTCGTGACGTCCCGAGTTTGACCAGGCGGTAATACTAAGCATGCGCTAATTATTTTGCGAAGCGAGTTTGACCCGGCAGTAATTCAAGGCAGGCGCATACTATATGCCCTGCGGCAATTCAAGGAAATACGGTATGTGGGAAATATTGGTCAATGGAAGACATGAAACTGCTACAGGAAAATACCAAAAAAAGAGAAAACCCCACCAAAATAGGAGCACGAGACAATAACTAAAACACTACACACAGGAAAACAGCAAAACAGTCCAAATAAATCATGGTGTGGCATGACAGGTGGTGACATTACACCTACTTTGAGACAAGAGCTATAGTATTGCATGCTTGGTTATGATTACAAGTCATATCCAAAAATTGCGACTTTTTACCGTCAACTGAGTTTCGTTTTTTAGTGATTTCTGCTGGTGGTGGGCCTCCGCATTTTTTCAACACCAAAAATATGCTTTGGCTCAAAAAAGGTTGAAAAACACTGAAGTAGAGTGTTACCGATAGCTGCTAGACGACACAACACAATACTAATGCATTAGCACTGGGTTTTTCAACCACTGTGCCGCAGCACTCTAGTGTGCTGTGAGATACTGTCTGGTGTGCCGCGGGAGATTGTCTAATTTCACCTATTTGGGTAATGGGAGTTTGCAAGTGATGTGTTGTTGTTGAGGGTCGGTGCTGTCTAAAGATCGGCAGCGTAACCGTGTAATACTCTTCCATATCAGTAGGTGGCAGCAGGTAGCTCATTGTTTTGTAGATGTCGGAAACAGCGGTAGGCAGCGTGCAGGTAAAAGGGTGTCTTATGCTTAAACCAAAAATAAACAAAAGGTGAGTGCCCCTAATAAAAGGCATTGAAGCTATGCAGAACGGAACTAAAACTGAACTGGCTACAAAGTGAACACAAACAGAATGTTGGACGACAGCAAAGACTTACTGCGGAGCAGAGACGTCGTCCACAAAGTACATCTAAACATGACATGACAATCAACAATGTCCCCACAAAGAAGGATGAAAAACTATTGAATTATTCTTGATTGCTAAAACAAAGTATACCGAATTTCCTTAACTTTCCTCTTGCGTTAGCTTTCTGTTACCATCTCTTATGTTAACGGGTCGGTTTTGACCCATGTCTTAAATCAGCTGTAAAATACACTAAAAACAATGATCTATCATCCAATTTGTTTCTCATGTCTTGGTTACCTCGTTAGGCTTCCTTATCCTTGAAAATATTGGTTTTAATATTTTTGGTTTGGGCCATTGGGCATTTTTTTGTCAGTATACCCCTCGATTTCAATTTTTAAAAATGGCAAAACGAACCTCAAGAGGATCATATACATAAAAAAAAGGTTGTTGTGTTACCTAACTATTACTAAGGGGTATTAGAACACATCTCTTAAATAAATGAGTTTTATTTATTTTTTCATTTCAAGAATTTTAACTATAGTAACATCTATGGTGTTACGGGTCAATTTCGACCCATATATATTTACTTCAAGAAAAAGGCTAAAAAGTATTTTTTTCAGCAACAGAAATTCAACATCAAACAAACAACAACCAATCAAGCAAATGAATCCAAGAGAAATAGATTACTAGTTCCAAAACTAATAAAAAACAAAATCAGAGTGGCAAAAAGTGACACTTTTAGTGTCCGTCTTTTGTTTGTTTTTGTACAGGATAACAAGGTAAAATGAGAATCCACTAAAGCTCACATGATTGGGAGAGGAGCTGGCTGTCAGTGTGTTCAGTTTTGGCTCTTATCATTGCTTTATCATCTTATTTTTATGACTGGGTCGAAACCGACCCTAACAACACCAAGGTCATAATTTCTACCAGAGCATTTTATAATTTAGTGAGAAAAAAATTAAAATGTTTTATTTTGTTGACAAAGAGGTTCCTGACAAAGTCAAAAAGCTTTGATGCAAAAAAATAAATGTATGTGGTGTTTTTATGCATTTAAAAACTAAAACGGGTCGGTGCCGACCCTAACACAAGACGAAGGTTAAATTGCCGCCGGGGCGCTAATTAATTTAAAACCTCTTCTCACTCCGGCACTTACCAAAGGCATGCAGTAAAAATTTGAGTGTGATGTAAGCACGGACCTTAAATCCTACTGAATAGCTCTTAATCTTCTTCCCTTTATGCGATTTCAAATTACCGGTATTAAAATCAGCCTCCTCCATTTTGAAAATGATGACAGGGGAAGTGTCACTCGTGACGTCCCGAGTTTGACCAGACGGTAATACTAAGCATGCGCTAATTATTTTGCGAAGCGAGTTTGACCCGGCAGTAATTCAAGGCAGGCGCATACTATATGCCCTGCGGCAATTCAAGGAAATACGGTATGTGGGAAATATTGGTCAATGGAAGACATGAAACTGCTACAGGAAAATACCAAAAAAAGAGAAAACCCCACCAAAATAGGAGCACGAGACAATAACTAAAACACTACACACAGGAAAACAGCAAAACAGTCCAAATAAATCATGGTGTGGCATGACAGGTGGTGACATTACACCTACTTTGAGACAAGAGCTATAGTATTGCATGCTTGGTTATGATTAAAAGTCATATCCAAAAATTGCGACTTTTTACTGTCAACTGAGTTTCGTTTTTAGTGACTTCTGCTGGTGGTGGGCCTCCGCATTTTTTCAACACCAAAAATATGCTTTGGCTCAAAAAAGGTTGAAAAACACTGAAGTAGAGTGTTACCGATAGCTGGTAGCCGACACAACACAATACTAATGCATTAGCACTGGGTTTTTTAACCACTGTGCCGCAGCACACTAGTGTGCTGTGAGATACTGTCTGGTGTGCCGCGGGAGATTGTCTAATTTCACCTATTTGGGTAATGGAAGTTTGCAAATGATGTGTTGTTGTTGAGTGTCGGGGCTGTCTAAAGATCGGCAGCGTAACCGTGTAATACTCTTCCATATCAGTAGGTGGCAGCAGGTTAGCTAATTTTTTTGTAGATGTCGGAAACAGCGGGGGGGCAGTGTGCAGGTAAAAAGGTGTCTAATGCTTAAACCAAAAATAAACAAAAGGTGAGTGCCCCTAATAAAAGGCATTGAAGCTAGGGCTGGGCGATATTGCCTTTTTTTAATATCGCAATATTTTTAGGCCATATCGCGATGTATATTACGATATTTACCCTTGGCCTTGAATGAACACTTGATGCATATAATCACAGCAGTATGATGATTATATGTGTATATATTAAAACATTCTTCTTCATACTGCATTCATATATGTTTCTTTTAAACTTTCATGCAGAGAGGGAAATCACAACTAAGTCAATTGACCAAAAGTGTATTTATTAAAGTTATTAAGCAGTGGCACAAACATTCAAGTCATTTCCAAAACATAAAGTGCAAGATTGTCAGAGACATTTTAAGTGTCAAATAAAAATGAGCTGCATAATAGGAAATCAAAAATAGTCCTTTTTTTTCCTTTTTTTTTCTTTGTCATGAAAAATGGACGTTTTTGTCATGAAAAGGGGAGTTTTTTTTGTGGTTGGTGCACTATTTGTAAGTGTATATTGTGTTTTTTATGTTGATTTAATAAAAACATTTTTTTAATTTTTTTTTATTATAAAAAATTCTTCTGCGGCCCGGTACCAATTGGGCCACGGCCCGGTGGTTGGGGACCACTGCTGATGAAAACAGTGGTTCTCAAACCTTTTTCACCAAGTACCACCTCCGAAAACACTTTAACTCTCCAAGTACCACCGTTATGACCAACATTTAAATACAGTAGCGCAGTAGGCCTAAGTATTCTTGAAAAGCAAGGCATAGGTTTTATTTTTTTAAGTATTTTTCATAGTATTGACCACCAAAACATTGCACAAACATCTCCGTATACAGTACATATTTACAGACTTCTTTGCTGTACCACAGTTTGAGAATAACCAGACTAGAATTATGTAAACAGTCTGCATTCGTACTTAAATATGCCGTCTATATTGTGCTTTTATTTTGCATTCAATGGCTCATATTTCTTCATGTATTGACGAGAACAGTGGTTCTCAAACCTTTTTCACCAAGTACCACCTTTGAAAACACTTAACTCTCCAAGTACAACCGTTATGACAATTATTCTCGAAAAACAAGGCATAGGTTTTAAAAAATATATATTTTTCATAGTTTTGACTACCATAACATTGCACAAACATCTCTATATGCAGTACATATTTACAGACTCCTTTGTCGTACCACAGTTTGAAAATAACCGGACTAGAATTATGTAAATAGTCAGCATTTGTACTTAAATCTGCAGTCTATATTGTGCTTTTATTTTGCATTCACTGGCTCTTACTTCTTCATGTATGGACAAGAATAGTGGTTCTTAAACCTTTTTCACCAAGTTCCACTTCAGAAAACACTTTAACTCTCCAAGTACAACCATTATGATCGTTATTTAAATACAGTAGCGCAGTAGGCCTAAGTATTCTTGAAAAACAAGGCATAGATTTTATTTTTTTTAAGTCATTTTCATAGTTCTGACCACCAAAACATTGGACAAACATCTCTATATATATATAGTACATATTTACAGACTTCTTTGCCTTACCACAGTTTGAGAATAACTGCACTAGAATTATGTAAATAGTCAGCATTTGTACTTAAATTTGCATTCTATAGTGTGCTTTTATTTTGCATTCACTGGCTTGAGATTATATAATTTAAAGGTTATTTACATAACCCTTCATGACAAATGTCTCAAAGGGCTGCACAAACCACAACAACTTCCTCGGATCTGTAACCACATCATGGCAAAACACAATTTATTTAAATATGGTGACCTAATAAAGGAAAAAATACAACTGTACAGAAGAAAAAGAAAACATGTAAAAACACTAATTATGAAGATCACTTGCAACACTTAACAATAACCTCTTAATGTTAAGGTGCAAAAATAAGGAATATGTAAGAAATGCTTAATAAAGTGTAACAAAATAGTGAAAAATGTAAACATAGAGAAACCTGAGAAGAACTATTTTCTGTGCCAGGAAGTTATGGTGAGCACGACAAAGGTGGCGTGGTATTATCGGTCTTGTTGGGGGTCTTGCATAATTTCCAGACCACATTGGTTCGACTATGGTCCGTCTTAAAACATCCCAAAACCCGTCTAGGTGACTTTTCCTGTTTTATTCACAATTTCTTCATTTTTATTTTTTCTCATTCCATGCAAAGAATCGACCGCGAGACAACACCATGGCGCAACTAGATAGATAGATAGATAGATAGTACTTTATTTATTCCGTCAGGAAGGTTCCTTCAGGAAAATTACAATTTTCAGCACAATCCCATTCAAGATCAGACAAACACTACAGGGAGACAGAACAGGATCGCTGACGAGTCTGCCGGCTTCCAGCGCCCCTTACAAAAAAGATTACATACAGGTAAACAAGGGGGGGGGGGGAGAAAAAAATAGAAGATTAAAATAAAATTTAAAAAAAATAACTAAACGTGATAGTTGATACTGTTACCTGATTGGCTGCGAGTGTGTCCCTCTCACTGATCAGTGATCACTTCCTGCGTTGCCCAGTTATCGAAAGCAAATGCTTTTGTTCATGCAACCAACCTTGCTTTGCAACTTCCATTTTCTTTTGCAGAAGAAGAAAAATAATGTAAAGTTTTTTTAAACACATATGTATATATCTATCGGGATATATATTGATATTGTTTTTTCACCCAACCTTATGACAATAGCGTTCTGCTGTTGTGAAGAACCTACTTTAAAAAAGAGTGGACAAAGATCCTATAAATCATGGTTCCTCCACCTCTTTTGTTTAATCTTGTCATTATATTCACTGACCGGCCTACAAGTGTGGCGGATAAATATAGCAAAAAAGTGCATGAAAAATGAATACATGAAAAAACTCACCATAACGTTCAATTAGTGGGAGCCCGTGGCTTTTTCCTTTTGCAAAAAAGCTCTTCATAGACTTTTGTTTTTTACTCATTTTGCTGGCTTTATTATCTGATGAATAATAGGTGATACATCACATTTAAAGACAAGAGCATGGATATATAATAAAGCTAGAAATACTCACCATAGGGCTGTGCGATATTGCCTTTTTTTAATCTCGCGATATTTTTAGGCCATATCACGATACACAATATATATTACGATATTTTGCCTTGGCCTTGAATGAACACTTGATGCTTATAATTACAGCAGTATGATGATTATATGTGTATACATTAAAACATTCTTCTTCGTACTGCATTCATATATGCTACTTTTAAACTTTCACGCAGAGAGGGAAATCACAACTAAGTCAATTGACCAAAAGTGTATTTATTAAAGTTATTAAGCAGTGGCACAAACATTCCAGTCATTTCCAAAACATAAATTGCAAAATTGTCAGAGACATTTTAAGTGTCAAAGAAAAATGAGCTGCATAATAGGAAATCAAATAGTATTCGTCCTTCATTATGTGGTATGTTACTAAGGTTATGAAATTCTCTTCATACTCAAGCGAGTGACTACTATGAATTGATTAACGTGGACCCGACTTAAACAAGTTGAAAAACTTATTCCAGTGTTACCATTTCGTGGTCAATTGTACGGAATATGAACTGAACCTTGCAATCTACTAATAAAAGTATCAATCAATCGCCGCTACCTCTCTGCTCTGCGAGGGTGTGTATGTGACGTGACAGTTTGTGACGTATGTAAGAATGTGCGCCTGCTTGTCTGCGAGAAGGAGACACAGGAAAGAGCGAGGAGAGCCTGAAGTTTACGACTGCAGCTAAAAGTCCTGCGTGAGAACGTATACTTGAATATTACGATATATTAATTTTCTATACCGCACAGAGACAAACCCGCAATATGTCGTATATATCGATATATCGCCCAGCCCTAACTCACCATTAGTTCCAATGGATTTCTGTGGATTTCATTTTCCATTGTAAGAGTTATGTACTCATATTTTGTGCAATATTTCATACGTATATACACTGTTACCTTTTTTCGGTCCAATTTTCCACGCGTAAATACATTTATTATTGCTTACGACTTGTGTAATAGGACTATGTGCAATAATACGAGGACTTTTAACTTTCTAGGCCAAAGGAGATGTGTATTTTCTTTCTTCAGCACAATTATTATATGCAACAATTTAGCACTTCTCCATTTTTGACTTCTATAACAGGCTTGGGCAATTATTTTGACACTGGGCCAAATTTAGAGAAGAAAAATGTGTCTCGGGTCCGGTATATCTATTTTTAGGAACACCAATGCAAAACCTCACAATAACGTCTGATTGAAAGCTAAAACGTTATGACAGTCCGCTTTAAAAAACAGAATGGAATTTTACATTTTTATATGAACGATAAAACACTGAATATTGACAACTTATGAGCGTCACAACCCCTCTCGATCGTTATATTTTACAATCAAGCGAAACACAACAAAAATGCAACAAACACAGCGAAATATGAATGCAAAGGATAAAAAAAACTCCCCTACTGTCTGATATCTGATATGTCACTAAGCTTTAGAACTTTGTTGTAAAAAGCTCCTTCCGCGTCTGTCCCTGATAACCGCATTTCAAGCTGGCTGCTCTGGAAACACTCCTCACCCACACTGTTTGGTGCCTCGTCTGAGCTGCCGTGACTTAAATGACCATAGTAACTGGAATATCATGCGAAAGCACATATTTCAACCATTGAAATACTTTGTATAGTACAACACTTCCGGTCATTTGAAGACATCGCTGCACATCATAATGGCAGCTACAGTTTCCATCGTAAAGATGTAAAAAAATTATTTGGGAATGTCTGGTGGGCCAGATTGAAAAGCTTAAGGGGTCGCATGTGCCCTTCGGGCCTTAATTTGCCCGGGTCTGATCTATGGTCACTTTGTTCCTGATCTGCCCCGATCTTCGGTCATCAACCTGCCGTAGAGTACAGATGGAACCTAGCTTTTAGCTACGATTTGGCACCTTTACATTTCATGTTTATGTGCATTGTCCCATTTAACAAATATGTAACACATATAGCAAATGGTGACATCCTATCAGGAGTTTTATATTACGTCTATGAACCAGCTTATTGGTGTGTCTGGTGGGACTGGCGAAAGTTAAGTAGGAGAGAATGCGGTCGGTTATAAATTATTTAATGTCTCTGTGCAGCCCGGTACCAAAAGCATAACAGACCGGTGCCGATCCCCGGACCAGTGGTTGGGGACCACTGCTGTATATGACAGGAGTGTACTGCAGTGCCAACTGCAAAAATGTACAAAAACCATGTTGTGTAAATCATAAATAAAAACAGAATATAATTTGCAAATCTTTTTCAACCTATATCATGCACGTGTTACAACAGTGTGGCCTCGTAGTAAAAGAGTGCGGGTACTAGACTGGCCTGCCTGTAGTTCAGACGTGTCTCCCATTGAAAATGTGTGGCGCATTATGACGCGTGAAAACGGAGACTGTTGAACAATTTAAGCTGTACATCAAGCAAGAATGGGAAATAATTCCACATGAAAAGCTTAAAAATGGTCTCCTCAGTTCCCAAAGGTTTACTGAGTGTTGTTCAAAGGAAAGGCCATGTAACACAGTGGTAAAAATGCCCCTCTGCCAATTTTCTTGCAATGTGTTGCTGCTATGAAAATCCAAGTTAATGATTATTTGCAAAAACAAATGAAGTATCTCAGTTCGAACATTTAATATATTGTCTTTGCTGTCTATTCAATTGAATATAAGTTGAAAAGGATTTGCAAATCATTGTAGCCGACTCAGTGGTCTAGTAGTTAGAGTGTCCGCCCTGAGATCGCTAGGTTGGGAGTTCAAACCCCGGCCGAGTCATACCAAAGACTATAAAAAAATGGGACCCATTGCCTCCCGACTTGGCACTCAGCATCAAGGGTTGGAATTAGGGGTTAAATCACCATAAATGATACACGGGCGTGGCACTGCTGCTGCCCACTGCTCACTGAACAAGGGGATGGGTCAAATGCATAGGACACATTTCACCACACCGAGTGTGTGTGTGTGTAAAACAATCATTGGTACTTTAACTTAATTCTGTTTTTATTTACGATTTACACACCATGCTAACTTCACTGATTTTGTGTTTTGTAAAACAAAGATCTACTACATGACGTGTGTGCTTTGTTGTTTTTAAAAGTACCAGGCCACCTGTTTAATAGCTTTCATATATATTCAGTGGACTGGTGTGTGGAGTTTGCATGTTCTACCCGTGACTGCGTGGGTTCCCTCCGGGTACTCCAGCTTCCTCCCACTTCCAAAGACATGCACCTAGGGATAGGTTGATTGGCAACACTAAATTGCCCCTAGTGTGTGAATGTGAGTGTGAATGTTGTTTGTCTATCTGTGTTGGCCCCTCAATGAGGTTGCGACTTGTCCAGGGTGTATACCGCCTTCCGCCCGATTGTAGCTGAGATAGGACGCAGCGCCCCCCGCGATCCCAAAGAAAATGAGCGGTAGAAAATGGATGGATGGTTGAAAAGCAATACACTGTTGTCCTGCAGATTGTTAAAAATAGCCTATTGTAATAATACAAAAAATAACAATAATAATGTATGTCGTTTCTGGGTTATTGCACACAAACAAGCCATACAAGGCTTTGGGGGACTTGAGAAAAAATCCCATTGCTGAATGTTTTATGAACTCGACCTGATGCAGTTCTCGCACTTCCCGTCTCTTGTGCTTTAAAGTGTGCGACTGAAGAAATGGTCTGTACATACCTTTGCAAGCTGCAACGTGACCGCCGAGCACTTTTGCCACAGTCTTTCTTTCTTGGTAGCGTTTGCAGCTTTTTGCACAACACTACGTAAACACGTGTTGCATAGAGCTCAGATCTTTGTGCATCAAGCATGACTAACTCCTTTCAATGTGAAGCCGTTTGAGCTTGCTTTCACTTAAATGTCAGAGGAAACTATGATGCTGTACTTGAATATAGTTCACATGTTTTATGTCTGTAGCTTTAAGGCTAATGAGTTGTATGTTTTTGCCTTCAGGGGACCCATTTTCACATTGATAAATGATAAATGGTAAATGGGTTGTACTTGTATAGCGCTTTTCTACCTTCAAGGTACTCAAAGCGCTTTGACATTACTTCCACATTTACCCATTCACACACACATTCACACACTGATGGAGGGAGCTGCCATGCAAGGCGCCAACCAGCACCCATCAGGAGCAAGGGTGAAGTGTCTTGCTCAGGACACAACGGACGTGACGAGGGTTGTACTAGGTGGGATTTGAACCAGGGACCCTCGGGTTGCGCACGGCCACTCTTCCACTGCGCCACGCCGTCCCAATTGATGATGATATAAAACAACCCCATTGATGGGGTTGTTTTATTTTGGAGGGCAGGAATTGTAACAAAGGTGTTTAATAAGATATGTTTACTATTAACAAATGAGTCACAATTCAGGCACATTGACCCCCTCATCTTTTTTTTTGTTCCTGCGGCAACCTGTTTAGGCGGCAACGTACCTAGGCGGTCCTTTTTAATGATTCAATTAGCGCTGGGCGATAAAACAGTATCAGTATGTATCGCTATAGACTTGTAATTGATATCAATAAAAAAATAGTTGGTTAAAACGTTCAATTATATTATTTTCTTCTTTTTCGAGAGAAACCACAAGTTGCTAAGCAAGGTTGGTTACGTTAACAAAGGCACTCGCTCTCTGGTAACCATCAAGCAACGTAGATCAGTGAAAGTTACACGCTAACAGCCAATCAGTTAACAGTAGGGGTGTAACGGTACGTGTATTTGTATTGAACTGTTTCAGTACGGGGGCTTCGGTTCGGTTCGGAGGTGTACCGAACGAGTATCCACACTGACATACTAGGTAGCACACCGCACGTAGTGTAAACAATGCAGAGCGAGGCACAACACATGGCAGGCTAGCAGCGATTGGGCTAGGACAACATGCAAAAGCCCGAGCTGGAAGACACTCCTGCCTCGTTAACATCTCCCCTTTGAGAACACTTCAGCTTCGCGGTGCGGTACAACAATGGAGGACTGAGGTTTGCCGACATTGTTCAGCAGCAGTAGGGTACGCTTCTGCCAACACGTCAAACATGTTAACTCCCTTGAAGCGGCACAACCCCCACGTCAAGCTTGCTTTAAGGAAGAGAAAGAGGAGCGTGGTGCAAACACCGCATTCAAGCAGCCTCGGCCAGCCAGGCAGGGCTAAAGCAATAACACATGTTTTTATAGCAGCACCTTTAAGACCCTCCATCCATCCATCCATTTTCTACCGCTTGTCCCGTTCGGGGTTGCTGTATTGTATTAAAACTAGATTTTGACCCACTTCTATGGTGGAAGAACAATAAGCCCATATCTCCTCTTACTACCAAGTTAGCCAGGCTGGGGGGGAAAGAAAAGTTAATTTTGAGGCTGAGTTGACTTGAAACTGTTTAATGTTGCACTTTTTATATGTAAAAGAAAAGTTTTGTCATTGTATTTCATCTGAGCAACAACTGGAGGCGGTTTAATGTCTATTAACGTGGACCCCGACTTAACCAAGTTGAAAAACTTATTGGGGTGTTACCAATTAGTGGTCAATTGTACGGAATATGTACTGTAGTGCGCAATCTACTAATAAAAGTCTCAATCAATCAATCAAAAAAAGCACTTTATATGTAGAAATGTTTTGTTAAGAAACCATTCTGAGCCTTATCTTATTTAGTTTTTATTTTATATATGTTGACCACATGGACCCTGTGTGTATATGTATGTTATCCCATTGTTTACAAAATTGGTAAATAAATAACCAAAAAAATAATATTTTGTTCTTTTCTTACTGTACCGAAAAGGAACCGAACCGTGACCTCTAAACCGAGATACGCACCGAAGCTAAATTTTTGTGTATCGTTACAACCCTAGTTAAATAAATAATTAAATGGGTTGTACTTGTATAGCGCTTTTCTACCTTCAAGGTACTCAAAGCGCTTTGACAGTACTTCCACATTTACCCATTCACACACACATTCACACACTGATGGAGGGAGCTGCCATGCAAGGCGCCAACCAGCACCAACAGTATCAACTATCATTTTGGTTGCGCCCTGTGGTCTCGCGGTTGATTATTTGCATGGAGAAGAGAAAGTGAAAATGAGTGCTGCAGAGAGCGAAGAAATTGTGGATGAAACGGAAAAGTCACCTCAACAGTATGGCTGTTTTTTTTATTTTTCTAAAACAGACCGTAGTCAGACCAATGTGGTCTGTGAATTCCCCACCAAGACCGGTAATACCACACCACCTTAGCCGCGCTCGCTCTTTAGAGCACAGCTCTTTACGTTTACATTTTCACACTTTGCATTATTTTGTTGCACTTTATTAAGCATTTCTTACATATGCAACTTTATTTTAAGAGGTTATTGTTAAGTGTTAAATGTGATTTTAGAATTTTTTTAGATTGATTGTTGTGTTGACTCTCCCTTTCTGCCTTCATAGCTGAGGTGATCATCGTCAGAGGAAGGTTACATTTTAAATACAAATGTTTACATTTAATATACATTTCTCCTTGGGCCTAAAAAAAAATCGATAATTATCGATATCGACCGATGCAAAACATAGTGTGATATTGCCTAGCCCTAGATTCAAAGTATTGTGCTTGTGGCCATATTCAGGTTAACGTGATTGTTTCCTTTTTTAATTACCTTTTGATGTCCTGATCTCTCGTAGCCAGGTGGGTGTGCCAGTGTTTGGCACGCACACCCACACACATACAAAGGGAAAAAAAAGTTAGGAATTTTAATGTGTCGCTTTTGTGGAGGCTGAGCTACTGCTGTTAATAACATGTCTTCAATACTTGAACACAGAAGGCCAAGTCACGCTGTGTTTGCAAGGTCGGCATATTGCACCTTGTCTGCCCCTGCGACGGAGACGTTATCGACGTACATTAAGCACGGCTGCCTCCTGAGTGCATTTGGAAGTGGGATAATGTATCTTCGGGACGCGATCTTTATTCATGCCTGACAGCTATGATTTGAGTTTCCTGCTGTGTTGCGGCGCACGGACCTCATTGGCATGCAGAGCTGAGGCTGGGACGTCTTCTCGCAAATGCAGCGCATCACTCGCCGTCCGTCATGTCACCTTTCTGCTTGGTCGTCATAGAAACCTACTACGTTCACAACAAACTGATGTTGTGGCAGGAAGGTCGACATAGCAAAGAGTAGAAGTGGGAATCTTTGGGCACTTCACGATTCGATTTCAATTCAGGAGCTACGATTCGATTAAAAATCCATTATTGATGCATCTTTAATTTATGTACAATGATGCAGTTTTACGTTACGTTTCACTAAATAAGCATATATCACTTGCAACTAGAGATGTCCGATAATGGCTTTTTTGCCGATATACGATATACTGATATTGTCCAACTCTTAATTACCGATTCTGATATCAACCGATACCGATATATGCAGTCGTGGAATTAACACATTATTATGCCTAATTTTGTTGTGATGTGCCGCTGGATGCATTAAACAATGTAACAAGGTTTTCCAAAATAAATCAACTCAAGTTATGGAAAAAAGTGCCAACATGGCACTGCCATATTTATTGTTGAAGTCACAAAATGCATAATTTTTTAACATGTCTCAGAACAGCAGCTTGAAATTTGGGACATGCTCTCTCTGAGAGACCATGAGGAGGTTGAGGTGGGGGTTAGGGGATAGCGGGGGTGTATATTGTAGCATCCCGGAAGAGTTAGTGCTGCAAAGGGTTCTGGGCATTTGTTCTGTTGTGTTGATGTTGTGTTATGGTGCGGATGTTCTCCCGAAATGTGTTTGTTTGGGTTTGGTGTGGGTTCACAGTGTGGCGCATATTTGTAACATTGTTAAAGTTGTTTAAACGGCCACCCTCAGTGTGACCTGTATGGCTGTTGACCAATTATGCACTGCATTCACTTGTGTGTGTGAAAAACCGTAGATATTATGTGATTGGGCCGGCAGTGCCTTTTAAGGTTTATTGGCCCTTTGTACGTCTCCCTATGGCCGTGTACATGGCGGCGTTTTAAAAAGTCTTTGATATTACTTTTTGAAACCGATACCGATAATTTCCGATATTACATTTTACGGATATAATCGGCCGATAAATGCAACTTTAAAAAAAAATTAATTTGGATCAAGAAACGGTTAAATTAATTCCCCTCACATTTATTAAATTAATGGAAATGTGTGCAAATAATAAAGTAGCTTGTCTGATGTCTCGCTGAAGTCAGCCAAATTTTAGAACCGTCTGCATTACTTTTACAATAAATCAATCGATTATTGACGTTAACCAATTGATTCTATAATCATCCGTGTCGTAATCGCGATGCATCTAAAAATCGACTATTTCCCCCCCCCCACCTCTAGTGAAGGGTCAATGGTGCCGCAGTAATACCTATGCCAAACCAGTAGTTTGCAACGCCATACCTTTTTATAAACAAACATAAAACCCGTATTACCTGGGGATGCACTAAATATCTTTTTTTCAACAGATACCAATAACTTCCCGTATTTCAAGACCAAAGCTGATAACTAATATCTATTATTTTTTTAGGTTTAGCTGAACTGTAGTTTGTGCATCCCTGGCAGTAGGAAAGACTATAAGAAAAGTGGATTTGGCAAACGGTAGCTAATGGATTTGTCCTGACAAAAGTAGCAGGGATGTAAAAGATTTTTGTAACGATTCCTAATCAATTCACAAACATCGATAAAAATATATAACTGTATATGTAATTTATTTATTTTAAAATCTGTCCTGTCCAGCCACTCAGGCAAATCATATTGCTGATGTGGATGTCCATATCTGCTGTACAGGTTTACTTTAGAAAAGAGAAGTGTTGGATACTTTTCTTACTGCCTTATTTGTATTTGACTTTATTAAATGTTTGGGTAGCATTTTTGTGAAAAACAACACGGTGGACCATGGGTTGGTGCATGTGCCTCACAATACGAAGGTCCTCAGTTCAATCTCGGGATCTTTCTGTGTGGAGTTTGCATGTTCTCTCCTTTGGGTTCTCCGGCTTACTCCTACCTCCAAAAGACATGCGCCTCGGGATAGGTTGATTGGTAACACTAAATTGGCCCTAGTGTGTGAATGGAAGTGTGAATGTTGTCTGTCTGTGTTGGCCCTGTGATGAGGTGGGGACTTGTCCAGGGTGTACCCCGCCTTCTGCCCGAAGACAGCTGAGATAGGCTCCAGGAGCCCCTGCAACCTCAAAAGGGACAAGCGGTAGAAAATGGATGGACGGATGGAAAAGCAGTTTTCTGAAAAGCAGTTTTCTCTTAAGTAATATTAAAATGATCAGAGCTGTTTATTCTATAGAGGAATGTAGTTAATAAATGAACTGGCACCAAATGTTATTAAAAAAGTATTTATTTTGGATCGAGAATTGAATCGTATGATGGCTAAAAATTCACAGCCCTATCGTTAACGAGGGTAAAGGATTCAATATTCAAGACCTCTCATTGTCATATGCATAGTTAAAAACTGTTTTTTCATACAAGGAAAACCCATCCATCCATCCATCCATTTTCTACCGCTTATTCCCTTTCGGGGTGGCGGGGGGCGCTGGCGCCTATCTCAGCTACAATCGGGCGGAAGGCAGGGTACACCCTGGACAAGTCGCCACCTCATCGAAAACCTTACTTTGCTATTCCTCCCGAGTTGGTCATCCAGGGTCATTGTTTTCTTGATGAAATCACACATGACTTTAGCCCTCTGGTTGTCTCTTGTAAACATTTTTTTTTTTTTTGCACTTTTCACACGCAGCGGCGTTCGGAACAAGCCTCACTCAAGCTTTTCTTTGCGACGAGCTTTGGGCCAGCTTCTTTGACAGGAAGCGTCTTTGAAGGCTTCCAAAAACACTATTATAGTGGTGCTGACATTTCTGGTGCTGTATAAGTTTTGGCGTGTTGAAGGCTAGCTTGATGTTGTTTTACTCCTCATGGAATTTTTGGTGAACAACAACACACAGTCTTCCTCTAAATCAGTGAATTCCCACATGATTGACGCCATGTTTGTTTACAGCGAGCTCAGGAGACATCAACAACAGGCTTACAGCACCGACGGAATAGTACAAGTAATATTGGAGAGTTATTTTCAAAATCATTGCCATTTTTTTGTTTTTGGAGTTTTCAGCTTGATGTCATATTTCTTCATACCGACCCGACATTTATCATGCAGCCCTTGAACTACTGGTAATTCTTCTCCTAGCAGTGAAAAGGTTTACCAAATCCACAGTTCGGGTCTTGTCATTGTTACATGACAAGGTTTTCGGTTTGTTGTTCATTTTCAGACACCAGAATACAATATATCCCAATAATCCACCATTAACATTTATCAATTTTGATTCTTACATAATTCCCATATGAAATTAAACTTAAAATGGTCTTCCAAAAACTCTGAGCCTTCATTTAGTGTAAACAAGAAAGGTATTATACAAACTTTACAACCACGTTATATACCATCAACATTAGGGGAAGCACAAGATTCATCAGCACTAGAATTTTCTTTGTTTAAATCAAAACCAAAATGTTTGTTATTTAAAAGCAAGAATATGGATTCTGAGCAAATATCTCAACATCTATGGCAGTGGTTCTTAACCTGGGTTCCATCGAACCCTAGGGGTTCGGTGAGTCGGCATCAGGGGTTCGGCAGAGGTCAAAACACACCCGATTCATCGTGTCAATAAAAACGTCTACCTATCGGCGTATTACGGGTACGGCAACAGCAGAAGGTCACACTAATCTGCAGGTGTGTAATTTGTTGTGAGTTTATGCACTGTGCTGGTTTTGTTCTTTGAACAAGGTGATGTTCATGTACGGTTCATTTTGTGCACCAGTAAAAAAACATGGTAACAATTAAGAATGGGGAACATATTCACCAATAATTAGTGGGTTATTAACATGCAAATTAGTAACATATTAGCCCTTAACTAGTCATCATTAAGTACTTATTAATGCCTTATTCGGCATAGCCTCATTATAACCCTAACCCCCTAACCCTAATGAAATAACTCCAAATTAAGTCTTTGTTACTTAGAATATGTTCCCCTAATGTCCAAAAACCTCTAAATTAAGTCTTTGTTACTTAGAATATGTTCTCCAGACTAAAGTGTTACCAAAATCGCATAACTTTGTCTTGAATCTGAAAGAAAACATTTTATTTTTCACTACGAAGGGTTCGATAAATGCGCATATGAAACTAATGGGGTTCGGTGGTACCTCCAAGGTTAAGAACCACTGATCTATGGTATTAATCAAAATAACAGAGGCAATTAACAATGCAAAAGATGGTAAACGATGTGCAGCTGCAGTATCCATGGATCTAACAGAACTATTCACACAATTAATAATAATATCTTATTGAATTATAATGGTATGGCATCAGAGGGTTGGTCTTGGACCTGATAGTTATTTAACCAAATATGAAATATGTCATTAGAGCTAGATATATCTTGCTGTGTACTCCCAGGATCAATACTGGGACAAAAACGGTTCTATCACTATAAAAAAAATTGAAAAGTTACAAAATACTTAGTTTTGTTTGCAGACGACATGACCTGGTTTTGCTTGGGAGAGAATACGCAGAAGTTAATACAAATAACCAAAAAAAAGGAAAAAATAAAGAGATGGTTTGACAAAAACAGATTGATTCTCTGTAAAACTTAAATAATGCTTTTGAGTAACGGGGCGGCATAGCTCGGTTGGTAGAGTGGCCGTGTCAGCAACTTGAGGGTTGCAGGTTCGATTCCCGCTTCCGCAATTCCGAGTCACTGCCGTTGTGTCCTTGGGCAAGACACTTTACCCACCTGTTCCCAGTGCCCCCCACAGTGGTTTAAATGTAACTTAGATATTGGGTTTCACTATGTAAAGCGCTTTGAGTCACTAGAGAAAAGCGCTATGTAAATATAATTCACTTCACTTCACGTCACAACAGTAGAAGACAAAGCAGGGTTTCCCGCAGCGCTTTGTTGTTAAGGCCTTAACATATATATATATATATATATATATATATATATATATATAGAGAATAAGCGGTAGAAAATGGATGGATGGATGGATAGTAATTATTTATTTAAAGGAATCATATTGTTGATGTAGATGCCCATATCGGCTTTTCAAATTTACTTTACAAGCGTGTAGGATACTTCTCTTGTTTCCTTATTTGAATTTGACTTTATTAAATGTATCTATATTATCATCTGTTGCTAAACTTAAATCTTAACAAGCTGCTACGCTTCGTACTGCCTCTGCCTCTGTCAATAAGTCTCTGCAGCACCCAGCATTGTCCCACCCACACAACCATCCGATTGGTTACACGCAGAGCTTAGGGGTTATTGCAAATGCTTATTTACAGTAAGTCATTAATTTGACTTAGTCATTATTTTCTCAAATTAAGTCAATATTTAACAAGTCAAAATAATGACATACATTTAATATCTCAGGTAACTAGGACTGTTTTGTGTTTTGTTGTTACTTCGCGAAAAAAGTATGGAGATATATATCGTATTTTCCAATCCACCATACGGAGCAGAAAACACAAAATTTGTATGCATCTTCACGTGACGGAGCCGGCCTACTTCACCACAGTCTGTAGTCTATTGCTCCCCGAGGCAGCAATGATTGAGACGTAATGGTGGCGACAGGCCAAATTACACTGTTCCTTACACCCACCCAGCCTCTTCCCCGTCTGTCCACCTGTCCCGGGCGCTGACCCTTCCCCTGGGGAGTCCACCACCTTAACTTACAAATATTCTGAGGCAAACACTGCAAAGTCAAATACAAATAGACAGAAAATACATTAAAATTGTCAAATAACCAAATTTTTCGGTGTGTAACAAAATGGATGAGAAAATTAACAGGACATCTCATGTAAAAAGAGATACGACATAAAGTGGCATTAAATGTTTGAATAATGAATTAAGCAGAATACGCACTTGACCAAAAATCACTTGATGTTTTTTACTGCTCGCTAGTGTTAGCATATCTGAGTTATTGTGCAGAATTATGGGGAAATAATTAAAAAAGTGCTTTTCATTCACTAACAATGTTATAAAAAAAGATCAGTTTGAATAATACATGATGTTGGATATAGAGGACATACAAACCCTCTATTTACTAAATCAAACATATTGAAATTCAATGACTTGTTGCATATAAAAACAGTTAAAATGATATCCAAAACAAACTATAACCTGCTACCCAAGAATGTAGAACAATTATTCCCCCCCCAAAAAATAATTAAAACCTTTGTATGCACGTACAACACTTAAAACCTCAGTATGTGGTAGTAAATTATGGAATGGATTAAGTAAAGAAGTTAATGTACTAATATGATCCAGTTTAGTAGGCTGTTCAAATTAAAAGTCCTTCCAAAGAACCAGAAGAAGAATTTTGAGAAACACCTTCGACTTTATT
Organism: Nerophis ophidion; assembly: GCF_033978795.1. Classification (NCBI taxonomy): domain Eukaryota; kingdom Metazoa; phylum Chordata; class Actinopteri; order Syngnathiformes; family Syngnathidae; genus Nerophis; species Nerophis ophidion. The sequence goes on from NC_084612.1 coordinate 4,028,669, forward strand.
GAAAATGAGATAATTCCTCATCTCAGTATGTTTATCATGACGGACGTAATTATATATTCCAAGAACTGCTGTACTAACAATTCACTAATATAAATTGTGTTAAAAAAAAGAGCAAGTTCCCTGAAGTGAGAAAAGTGTACGATTAAATAAGCTTTGCTTCTTCCTGCATGTTGTTATGAGAAATGATGAGATGCATCATGTGAGCCCTCACAATATTTTTGACCAGTATTTCAAGTCGAAGCGTTATCATTTTGTCCCATAAACGTACAAAGGTGTGTTTTAAGTACAGAGTGCTTGTATTATTTAGCTATGCACGGTGCAATCGTATGTGCACAGTATGTAATATTTATTACTCATTTTTAGTTTTTCATTGCATTTTACTTTGGTTGTTTTATGTAAAAATGGCACTGCTGATGTTTCAGCTGCTTTATGCTCTTTCTGTATACCCTCCACTTACTTCCTCCCACACTGCTGAGTGGGTTGGGCATGTCCTCCACATTGTTCTTCATGTTTCCTTCTTGTTTTCATGTGTTTTTACCTTTTTGGTTTAACCCCTTCGGCTGTACGACAAGGGTGGCACTTTTGGGACTCTTGTGCTACTTTTTTGTGGACTTTTTGAATCTGCACTGCAATTACATAATTTTCCCATTGTGGGACAAATAAGGTCTATCCTAGCCTACTTAAAAAAAAAAAAAAAATAAACCATTTAATTATTTTTGCTTAAGCAGATTCTGCACACAGCACTATTATTGTGGAGGCTAGAATGGGAAATGTGCTGCCGTATTTATTGCTGCTATATTTTTGTTTGGAGACCACTCCATGCTATTTTTAAATAATAACCTGGGGATAGGTTGATTGGCAACACTAAATGGGCCCTAGTGTGTGAATGTGAGTGTGAATGTTGTCTGTCTATCTGTGTTGGCCCTGCGATGAGGTGGCGACTTGTCCAGGGTGTACGCTGCCTTCCGCCCGATTGTAGCTGAGATAGGCGCCAGCGACCCCGAAAGGGAATAAGCGGTAGGAAATGGATGGATGGATGGAAAACACAACCTCTCAAGTTGAGGCTGATGTGTATGATGTGCAACAGGTGTATGGGTTGTCCTGGATAGCTTTAGCGGCCTCGTTTGTTTGCATATTTAGCTGGTCTTTCAAATGGCTTTTTCCACATTGTTTAGTTCGGAAGGGGCTGTAGGAGTTTTGAGAGACGAATGGAGCTGACGATGACGGCATTCATGTCACATTTATGTTAATTTCCGTGACAGTATTCATATCTTCCTTGTTAAACAGTAGATTGTTTTCACTGGCCGTTTCTGTGCTTCCTACTTCATCTCACGATGGATAAAAACCATATTCAAGCGACATCTAAATTTCTTTCATAAACCATTCCCTCCCCATCTTCTATTAGTAAACCAATGCACACATGCTATTTTCAGGACTATAGAGCGCACCAGTATATAAGCCGCACCCACTACATTCTTAGGAGAAAATACATTAAAATATATTATTCTTAGTTATATATGCTTTGAAATGATTTATTTTCACAAATATATTTTGTAAATGTTTATTTATATAACTTAATTGTGTCCAAATGGTGCCTGTAAAACGGCTGATCAAACAAAACAGAGGTCATCGTCATGGACCCACTAGCTGCGGAAACTAGCTCTCCAATCAACTATCATCGGTCATCATCGGCGGTCACTCGAACAAGTATGACGATCCTTCTGGTAGGGGGGGTATCCCTTTATGGAGGATGCCTGTGCGTGACTTTCTTTAACGAGGGGAGACTGGTGCACAGACTGTCACCACACGATCCTTGACGGGTCAGGTTCCAGTGGCATGGAGTCCAAGACGTGTGGGGACCCTTTTCTGCTGCAGCCTTCATCCGCCATCCCAGCCATTGTGACACTACATAGGTTAGCAATCATCCTCCGCCTATTCCACTGTTGAGGTCTGGGGTTATTTCCCCATACTGGGCCCGCATGGATGTGGTGGTGCCTTCTTCCGCCATCGCAGCCGTTGTGGTAGTTCTTACTTCTACCATCGTCCGCCTGCTCCGCCCTTGAGGTCTTCACCGTATCCCTGGCTAGGGGGCAGTCAGGTACTAGGCATTGGCCAAGGGCCACTTGGGGTAACAGTAGTAAGGGGCTTAACCTGCTAGTGCCCTAAGACCCCATAGAGGAACCTCCACTTAAACGTCATCAACTATACAAACTCCGTAAATCCATGGTGACATTTTCGTGAATTTTCAAAAGTGAAACATCCATCCATTTTCTACTGCTTATACAATACGAAAAGGATGTCATTGTAAGTTTATAATACCAACAAAGACACTCCAAATGATTTAGCAAATGATCTAATTTTAACAACACTAGCTTCATCACGTTATGGTAGCGCGCACAAATGTGCATGAAAACACTTCTATAAACATCACACAAGGACAATATAGTAAGTTAGAATTGTTTTAGTTATATTGTACACCTTACAAACATTGCTTGGAATGATGGATGAGGAATTCATACGAGGAGGAACGCTATGGACAGCTAGTAGTCGGAGCAGATATGCATGAAAACATGCATATTTTCTTATTTACTAAGAATTCTTATTCTTAGTGAATGAGAATCTTTTTAGTTATATTGTAAACCTTACAAACATTGCTTGGAATGATGGATGAGGAATTCATACAAGTATAAACACTATGAACGGCTAGAAGTCGGAACAGAACTCCTACTTCCGGTTGAAAGCTCAGTCTAAACAGAAGGGCAATGCATCACCTGCATTGAGCGAACTTGTCCGAAAGATGGCGCCATAGTACAAACAATATCACACCTATTCAGTGTCTCTGCTTTTTTTTTTTTTTTAAATAAAACTATTTGCAAAGAAAAATCCACAAATTAGCCTCAACTTTTTATGAGCCACAGAGCTCAGAGCAAGGAAAAAAAGTAACGTCCTATAGTCCGGAATTTACAGTAAGTCTTGTTAGTGCTGGGTCAAAAACATTAGCATTAATAGCCAGATGTACTTTGTTACACATGAACCAAACATTTGTTCTGTTGTGACTGTGTACTGCTGTATACTTTTGAAATGTGGTAACTAACAGTCTCTCTCCAATCATTAGTGCCCCACCCTCTTTTTGGTCTTGCCAAATAAACGCCTTTAAACGTCTACTGAAACCCACTACTACCGACCACGCAGTCTGATAGTTTATATATCAATGATGAAATCTTAACGTTGCAACACATGCCAATACGGCCGGTTAGTTTACTAAATAACAATTTTAAATTTCCCGCGAGGTATCCTGTTGAAAACGTCGTGGAATAATGACGCTTATGTTGACGCGGGCTTGTGACGTTATTGGTTGGAGCGAACATTTCAGCCCAGCACCACACACGGCTAAAAGTCGTCTCTTTTCCTCGCATAATTACACAGTAATTTGGATGTCTGCGTTGCTGACTCTTTTTCATTTGTTCAATAATAATGGAGACGTCAAATAAGAATGCTGTTGGTGGAAAGCGCTGGATTGCAGCTGCCTTTAGCAACCGAAACACAGCTTGTATTTCTTTGTTTGTTGTGAAGCTTTAACACAGAGCGGTCAAGCGAACATGTTTCTCTACGTCAACCAGCACGTTATTGGATGGGAAAATTGTGATATTAAGTCGGCTCTTACCGGAGACTTCAGTGGATTTTGCGACCTCCTCCTGCAGTTTAAAAAGGCAGCTGTGATCTTGGCTCCTCAGCTTCTGTCAGAGACACTGGCGTTCACCGCAGCCATCCGACTTTCCGGTATGACTTTATAATCTTACTAAAACACTATTAAAACAATAAGCAGAAGAGGGATGTTCCAGAATTATCCTAGTAAATGTGTCTAATTACATCTGAAACGCTCCCACTGCCGCCGCCTGGAGCCGTCGCCTTTTTTTTTTTTTCTAATTTGTAGTGCTTCACTCTAACTTTCCTCATCCACGAATCTTTCATCCTCGCTCAAATTAATGGGGAAGTCGTCGCTTTCTCGGTCCAAATAACTCTTGCTGCTTGAGGCTATGATAAACAATGTGAGGATGTGAGGAGCCCTACAACCCGTGACGTCACACTCACATCGTCTGCTACTTCCGGTAAAGGCAAGGCTTTTTTTATTAGCGACCAAAAGTTGCGAACTTTATCGTGGATGTTCTCTACTAAATCCTTTCAGTGAAAATATGGCGATATCGCAAAATGATCAAGTATGACACATAGAATGGACCTGCTATCACAGTTTTTAAATGAGAAAATCTCATTTCAGTAAGCCTTTAATTACTGCATTTATGATGGTTTGAATTTGTTGTAATGAAGCACAATGACTTCTGTCTATTGCCCTCGACTGACACAGGCATGAAGGACAAGCGACTAATCAAAAGACAGCCTAGAGTCACGGCGAGTCAAAGCTCCTCTTCTGAAGGCCGACCCGCTAAAACTGCCTGCAGCTGAGCTTGGCCATGCTTAGGTGCTCCGCAGGGAGGTGTAATGGATCCTCCGTGGATGCACTCTCATTGCCCGTTTGAAGCCCATCCAAAAGTCTGCTGACTTCGACACAATTGAGGAGCTTCTATTTGGCCTGTTTGCTGCAAGGCCGTGTCTTTAATCAGCGAGTGCAATGCCAGCAGAGCAGGGATTTATCATGGTGGCTCTTTTGCAGAGCTTGGCACCGTGCTCGTGCTTACAAGCAACAGGACATCTCAGACATAGTCTGCATAGTGAAACGGATCATTTATTTACTTTATGGCCGCCTGACGGGGAGTGTTAGTCGCTGTAAACTACCCCGCCTTGTCTCTTGCATATGCTTTGTGTACATTCGGGTTCATATACTGCAGTTGTGTAATAGAGTACACCATACCCCCTTTTATGGAAGAGGGCTGATATACTGTAAATGAGAACAGCACTTTTTACCTTCGCCAAACCGTTTTTTTGAAGTTTATTGGCGGTGTGACAAGATTGTGCAAAGGCTGTGCAACACACTTAACCTTTTTAAAAAACATTTCTCCATCAAAGTGTAGCACGGTGGAACAGGGGTGAGTGTATGTGCCTCACAATACAAAGGTCTTGAGTAGTCCTGAGTTTAATACCTGGCTCGGGATCTTTCTGTGGGGAGTTTGCATGTTCTCCCTGTGACTGCGTGGGTTCCCTCCGGGTTCTTCAGCTTCCTTCCACCTCCAAAAACATGCACCTGAGGATACGTTGATTGGCAACACTAAATTGGCCCTAGTGTGTGAATGTTGTCTATCTATCTGTGTTGGCCCTGTGATGAGGTGGCGGCTTGTTCGGGGTGTACATCGCCTTCCGCCCGAATGCAGCTGAGATTGGTTCCAGCACCCCCCTCGACCTCAAAAGGGACAAGCGGTGTAATTATTTATTACACTGTGTACAGCTGTAGAGTGACACCAAATTTAACCGATTAATCTATCGATGATTTTTACATCTAACCGGTTTGATTTATTTTTGTATCTATAGTTGGTGAAGTAGTGTAACACATTTTATGAAGGAATTCCCAAAAAAATAAACGTAGAAATACAGGTGGGTACTTTTTTGCCACCAACCAAATCACATAAATCCAACAGTGCCATGTTTTTTTACCGGCTTTTCACACTTTGGCATTTGGCGATCACTCCAGCAGCACTGAGAGCAAACTCAGCCAAACTACCTCTCGGCAATATTGCAAAGTTTAATGCCAACAAAGGAATTGATGCAGAAAATGTTTCAATGTAAGACAAGTAAGGCTTCGCTTTTCCACAAATCTGTTAACTTAACGCTAATATAAGTTGGCTTTGCTATTGACATGCTACTGATTATTGTTAGCGATTTAAATGGCTATTTCAACACCTCCAAATTTATCAGTGAAAATTACATCTAAGATGCACATTATAATCAAAACATTTGCTGCGTAATAAATCAAATCAAATCAACTTTTAAAGCACATTTAAATTTGACCACAGGGGTAGCCAACAAAGTTCTGTACAATGGACAGGTTAAAAGATAATACGAGGACCGAGCAAACAACACAACACAAACACAACATGATAAAAAATAAATAAAACATAAAAACAGGTTCACAGCAGGTGTATAATGGGGCGCCATTGCAGGATGGATATCACTTAGTGTTAAAAGCCAAGGAAAAAAAGTATGTTTTTAAGAGAGATTTAAAAACAATAAGTACAATCCTTAGAGTGCTACTACTTTGTATGACACGACAGAATTGACCAACACACCATAAACTATACACTACTGCCCTCTAATTTCTTGGACTTAATTGCAAGTGATACCCAGAAATGTGATAATAAAAGAAGAAAACAACTGGACTGCAGTTATCATAATCAACTCATTTTTGAATGATGCAAACATTTGAATTTAACTTTCAAAAACTATTATTATTTTATAACACACACAAAAGTACAGAAAATTGGTACCATTGATTCCTACGTACTGTGAACTGTACCCATCCCTACCTACAAATGTATTTGGGTCTTGATACTTAAAATGCTCATTGTTTGGTCAGATTTAAAAAAAAAATCTAAATGACTTACAGAGCCATTTTACTTCTGCAATCTTGGAGTATCACCCTTGATGCCTTTTTAAGTGCGCGTGCATCGCAAAGGTGCAGCTGTGAAAAGGCATTTTACAAATTTGCACAGTTTAAAGAGCATTGTGTTGCTTTTCTATATGTTTATATGACAGTGCACATGTCTATGGTCTTTCCCTCCAAAGGCTTGTTTTCTACGGTGGCTTGTACAGGATCAGGGTTTTATGCTTTCAATTCCGATACCAACAATGCATAAGTGAGATGAGCCAATAAAATGTATGTACATTACCATGGCTCAAAATTAACCATGGCCCTTGTCATTTGCTCTAATCCCCAAAAATGTACCAACATTTACGGCAACAACATGCCGTGACCGCCCTCGACTTTTTACTTGTTAATGAAGAAATCTGCGTTCAAAGGACTCCGGCTTATTAGTGATTCCCAAAGCCCAAAAAAAGTCTGCGGGCTATAGAGCATTTTCCGTTCGGGCTCCAGTACTCTGGAATACCCTCCCGGTAACAGTTCGAGATGCTACCTCAGTAGAAGCATTTAAGTCTCACCTTAAAACTCATTTGTATACTCTAGCCTTTAAATAGACTCCCTTTTTAGACCAGTTGATCTGCCGTTTCTTTTCTTTTTCTTCTATGTCCCACTCTCCCGTGTGGAGGGGGTCCGGTCCGATCCGGTGGCCATGTACTGCTCGCCTGTGTATCGGCTGGGGACATCTCTGCGCTGCTGATCAGCCTCCGTTTGGGATGGTTTCCTGCTGGCTCTGCTGTGAACGGGACTCTCGCTGCTGTGTCTTGGATCCTCTTTGGACTGGACTCTCGCGACTGTGTTGTATCCATTGTGGATTGAACTTTCACAGTATCATGTTAGACCCGCTCGACATCCATTGCTTTCCTCCTCTCTAAGGTTCTCATAGTCATCATTGTCACTGACGTCCCACTGGGTCATTATTGTCACCAATGTCCCACTGGGTGTGAGTTTTCCTTGCCCTTATGTGGGCCTACCGAGGATGTCGTGGTGGTTTGTGCAGCCCTTTGAGACACTAGTGATTTAGGGCTATATAAGTAAACATTGATTGATTGATTGATTGAAGTAGGGATGTAACGACAAACGGTATAATGATAGACAGCGGTAAAAATCCAGACGGTTAGTATCACAGTTTAAATTTTTATTCACAGAAAAGCTGTCGTTCAGTAACACATTTTAAGCCACTGCTTACTTCTTGAATACTGAAGCGCCGCAGAGTATTTGCATGCGCACTTGAGCCATTCGGCTCGGGAAACATGGCGGCGACCGCATGGACTTTGTTTTGAAAATGTTCTCTCCGAGCTAACGGAGCCGATAACTTCGTTTCAATCGCTTCTACTTCTGTGGAGTCTCAGTGTGCGATAAAGAGCGCTAAAAGGAGAATGATATTTGATGTTGCAGTTTCATTTTGAACGTGCAGCTAGCGTCCTTTTGCAGCTGCTGGGACTGAGAGTTAAGCATGCAGCAGGCGGTGGGTCGGGGACGTTTTTACAACTTGTTTATAAAGTCTGTAGTTTTTTAAATGGGATGCTCACTCGTCCTTTATTTTAACTGCAAACTTGTTGCAATAACATCAATACTAGCTAAAATGTTTTGTCGTCTCATCGAACTGTACGCTGGTTGAGTTGTCGGTGCGTCACAAAGATTGTGTGTTGGATGTGAGAGGTATCACTCCTCTTTATTTTTGTTGGCCAAACTGTTGCACTGAAGGTTGTTGTGGAAGAACAAACCTTGTTTATTTGACTTTATCTTCATTAGTCAAACTGCTTTGTGTTTTATATTGATTTCGAAAAGTAAACACCATATTTTTTTTACATTACTTGTTTTTTAAAAAAAATTCACCAAGTAATTACTTTATTTACATTGTCGTGATTTACACTGTATCAAGTGACTTTTCGGTCCTATTTGGTGCCGCTCATTTTGGTGAACAGTTTGTCATCTTTTATGAACGTTGATAACTATTTAAAGATGCTTTTAGTAGACCTAATAAATCAGCACTTAAATTAAGCTTGTTTTTGGCAAGCGGTATCGCCTACTTTTACTGATCGGTCTCCGAGCCAACCTCCCTGTGCTGCTCCTTTTTTTTCACCCTCTCCATCCTCCCCGGTAGAATGGCAGCATTGTGGCGGCCATCTTGCATAAAGGCGGCTAGGCCTCTCCATCTGTGCACCGTCTGGTCAGTCCCCCCCCCCCCCCTCCCCCCTCTTAAGGACGCAAGAGCTCCTTCTCCGACGCCTGATCTACACAGAGGGCGAATCTTTCACCACACACACTCCCCCGAGGGATGCCCGACTGGTTTATCTGCCGAAGAAGCCTGCGAGATTGTTCAGACGCTTGCTGAAGATGATTTTGCACCATGTGGTTCAGAACCACAGCTTCACACAATGTAACAAGAGTAGAGAGCCATCTTACATTTGTGATGAGTCCCCCTTAAAGGTCCCTTATTGTAGTATTTTTCACAAGTTATAAACCAGTCTCAAAGGTTCCTCGATAGTTTATTAAAAGTGTGTAGTCCAAAATGTAGAATTTAGTTTGGAAGTACTTTGAGTAGACCCTAATGCAGACCTGGGCATATTAAGGCCCGGGGGGCCGTTAAGCTTTTCATTCGGGCCCGCCGGACATTCCCAAATAACCTTTTTAGATCCTTAAGATGAAAACTGTAGCTGCCATTATGATGTGTAGTGATGTTTTCAAATTACTTTAAGTCTTGAACTATACAAAGTACTTCAATGGTTGGAATCTGCGCTTTTGCATGATGTACTAGTTACAATGGTAATCTAATTAGTTGGTATGGTAAGCTAAGTCCCAGCAGCTCAGGCGAAGCACCAAGCAGTGTGGGCGGGGTGTGTTTCCTCAGAGGGATTCATCAAATAGTGTATGTCCTTCGCTATGTGGTAGGTCACTGCGAACAATATCTCCTTCTGTTGACTATTTTTTTCATAAGGTGGTGTTCTGGAAATGGTTGCCTCTGCATTTTGTTGGCGTGGCACCGAATGGACATGTTGACATGCGGAGTTTCAAGCACTCTTCATTCTCCAGCAGGTGACTTTTCAAATGATGCTACATATTAGCAGTAATGCTACTTTTTGTAGCAACGCTTTTGCCCCACATTTGACAAATTACGGTTGTCTGTTCGACATATTCCCACTTGAAGCCAAACGAACAGCAGACGGTGGACCCCCTGCTGTTTTTCTTGGGAATTAATTCTTCCTTCATTTGTTACCAGATTTGCACTTTTTTTTTCTCTCGTATTACCACTCGCACCACAGGTAACGTTACCCATGCCGCTTGTTGTCTGTGAGAAGGAGAAACGAGAGTGGGAAACGCATGCAGTGTAATGCCCGCAGCTAAAAGCAACTGCGTGAGAACTTATACTCAAATCTCACAATAGTTATTTTCTTTGTCGCACAGAGAAAAACCTGCGATGTATCAAGTACATAGATATACTTCCGCCCATAAAATCTGATAAATAACCTTTCAAAAGCGCCAACAATATTTCATTTACATGTTGTGACTTGAATATTAACCAAGTATTAGTGCTATTGTTATTATAAGCGCTAACACAGACAAACTATTCAGTACCATGTGTCCCTATGTTTACATCATCAAATGGTTTGCTGCTTCCTTGAAAATGTATTGTCGATCAAAAATCACGCATCTCACCTGGATAGTAGATGGCTGGGGATGTAATCCGACAAGTTGGCACACTTTGACAGCCATTTAGGACCCAGAACTGGCGAGAACGATTTGAAAAGACGTTTGGTCCTCTGTAGACGGGGCTGGTTCTCATAATATACAAAATATGAAAGATAGTGAACGGAGAAGTCGTGTCTTCGGGTCTTTAGGCTTCTAATAATGTGGCTCTCTAAACAATTTAGTTAAAAAGCCCTGGTTCTAAAACGTAACTCTTGCATCATAGGGATCTTTTTCTTTGAAAAAGTAGAACAGTCTTGATGTTCTTTTGGTCTTTGTTATTTTGCCCATCCTTGAAAAGATCCATTAAGGAGCTATTCCAGTAAACCTGTTGTTTTGCCAGAATTGTTGCTGTGCCTCCACTAACAAGCCACTCTGCCTTGGTAGCGCAGGGCTTTGTGCGTGCGTGTTTCAATTTGATTATCGTTAATAAACACAAGGAACATTTTCAGAAGGAGTAAACAGAACACTTCATCATTTGTGCAGATTCATGCTGAAGAGACCCGGAGCATCTTACTGTCTAATCCAATGGAGAGATATTTTTGTTTGCCTTTGCCTGAACATATTTGCTCAAAGGTCAACAGCCATACAAGTATACTAGTCGTGCCATGTTCCAGGAGGTGTTCCTTTCGATTTATTCTTTAGGCAACAAAAGTCGACTGTAGCACAGCCTGCTGTCACAATGTGTTCTGTTTCAATTTGAAACGGTCTTTTGTTTCAGCCAGCAACCTTCAGGCCTTTCCTTGTCTTTCGTAGTCCAAAGACAAGTTTATTTTAAGGAAAGCAGCTAGTTTCTGAGTGGTGTTAGCGCTGATTATGAAAGCGGCGCTAATCTAGTTACTTTCACGCATCCATAGCTCACCCTCGTATCCACGCTAACTCGGGTGGTCTTTCCTGGCTACCATCAGCCAGACCATGTTCTAAGTCAGTGGTTCTCAAATGGGGGTACACGTACCCCTGGGGGAACATGAAGTATTGCCATGGGGTACGTGAGATTTTTTTTAAATATTCAAAAATCCTTTATAAATATATTTATTGAATACTACATCAAACAAAATATGAATGTAAGTTCCTGAACTGTGGAAAAAAATACAAAAATGCAATATTCAGTGTTGACAGCTAGATTTTTTTTGTGGACATGTTCCATAAATATTGATGTTAAAGATTTCTTTTTTGTGAAGAAATGTTTAGAATTAAGTTCATGAATCCAGATGGATCCCTTACAATCCCCAAAGAGGGATCTTTAAGTTGATTACTTCTATGTGTAGAAATCTTTTTTTTTTATAATTTAATCACTTGTTTATTTTTCAACAAGTTTTTAGTTATTTTTATATCTTTTATTTCCAAATAGTTCAAGAAAGACCTCTACAAATGAGCAATATATTGCACTGTTATACAATTCAATACATCAGAAACTGATGACATAGTGCTGTATTTTACTTCATCTCTTTTTTTCAACCAAAAATGCTTTGCTCTGATTAGGTGGTACTTGAATTAAAAAAATGTTCACGGGGGGTACATCACTGAAAAAACATTGAGAACCACTGTTCTAAGTGCTAGAGACTAAAAAAAAACCTCCCCGCCCCAATCTCGCATTACTGCGCTGCTCCTTCATGAGTCTCCCGGGAATACAAGAATGTACCAACCGTTATTTTAAATACCATATTTTGGGCTTGGTTTGTTGTTTACCTGGGAGTGGCAGTGCTGAGATGCATACTTGGTTGTAGGGTTGTACGGTATACCGGTACTTAGGGCTGGGCTATATGGTCTTTTTTTAATATTTCGATATTTTGCCGTAGCCTTGAATGAACACTTGTTGCATATAATCACAGCAGTATGATGATTTTATGTGTCTACATTAAATCATTGTTGTTCATACTGCATTAATATATGCTCATTTTAAACTTTCATGCACAGGGAAATCACAACTAAATGAATTTACCAAAACTTTATTTATTAAATGCCTACTGAAATGAGATTTTCTTATTTAAACGGGGATAGCAGGTCCATTTTATGTGTCATACTTGATCATTTCGCGATTTTGCCATATTTTTGCTGAAAGGATTTAGTAGAGAACATCCACGATAAAGTTCGCAACTTTCGGTGTTAAGAGAAAAGCCCTGCCTCTACCGGAAGTCGCAGACGATGACGTCACATGTTGATGGCCCCTCACATATTCACATTGATTTTAATGGGAGCCTCCAACAAAAACAGCTATTCAGACCGAGAACACGACAATTTTCCCATTTAATTTGAGCGAGGATGAAAGATTTGTGTTTGAGGATATTGATAGCGACGGACTAGAAAAAAAAAAAAAAACGCGATTGCATTTAGACGGATTCATATGTTTTTAGAGACATTTACTAGGATAATTCTGGGAAATCCCTTATCTTTCAATTGTGTTGCTAGTGTTTTAGTGAATTTAACAGTACCTGATAGTGGAAGGTGTACGTCCACGGCCGTGTGTTGACGCGCAGTGTCTCGGGGAAGTCGACGGCAGCTGTATGGGCGGCACAAGCTCGGCTGATATCCAGTAAGAAGCGACTTTTTAATCACAATTTTCCCACCGAAACCTGCTGGTTGACATTCGGTTGGGATCCATGTTCGCTGTGATCCTTTGTAACGTTTCACCTCCGTGAATTTTAAACAAGAAATCACCGTGTGTATGTGTGGCTAAAGGCTAAAGCTTCCACATTCCATCTTTCTACTTTGACTCCTTCAATATTAATTGAACAAATTGCAAAAGATTCAGAAACACAGATGTCCAAAATACTGTATAATTATGCCGTTAAAGCAGACGACTTTTAGCTGTGTGTGTGCGCAGTGTTCATATTCATAACAGCCCGTGACGTCACGCGTACACGTCATCATAACACGACGTTTTCAAGAAAAAAGTCCCGGGAAATTTAAAATTGCAATTTAGTAAACTAAAAAGGCCGTATTGGCATGTGTTGCAATGTTAATATTTCATCATTGATATATAAACTATCAGACTGCATGGTGGGTAGTAGTGGGTTTCAGTAGGCCTTTAAATTGCCTTTCAAATGTCTATTCTTGGTGTTGGGTTTTATCAAATAAATTTCCCCAAAAAATGCGACTTATACTCCAGTGCGACGTATATATGTTATTTCCTTCTTTACTATGCATTTTTGGCAAGTGCGACTTATACTCCGGAGCGACTTATACTCCGAAAAATGCGGTATGTCAATTTACCAAAACTGTATTTATTAAACAGTTATTAAGCAGTGGCACAAACATTCATGTCATTTCCAAAACAGAAAGTGCAAGATTGTCAGAGACATTTTAAAACAAGCCATTAGTGCACTTTTGTGCATGATGTCACTAAGATGACATATCAAAATAGCACTAAATTAAAGTGCACTTTTTGTACAGAACAACACTACACTAATTTAAAACAAATAAAGTTCACTTTTGTGCATGATGTCACACAATATATTTCAATAACTGTCAAATAAAAATGAGCTGTATAATAGGAAATCAAATAGTGTATGTCCTTCACTATGTGGTAGGTTCCTGCGGACATTTTCTCCTTCTATTGTTGACTATTTTCTTCGTACAGTCCATCCATCCATCCATCATCTTCCGCTTATCCGAGGTCGGGTCGCGGGGGCAGCAGCCTAAGCAGGGAAGCCCAGACTTCCCTATCTCCAGCCACTTCGTCTAGCTCTTCCCGGGGGATCCCGAGGCGTTCCCAGGCCAGCCGGGAGACATAGTCTTTCCAACGTGTCCTGGGTCTTCCCCGTGGCCTCCTACCAGCTGGACGTGCCCTAAACACATCCCTAGGGAGGCGTTCGGGTGGCATCCTGACCAGATGCCCGAACCACCTCATCTGGCTCCTCTCGATGTGGAGGAGCAGCGGCTTTACGTTGAGCTCCTCCCGGATGGCAGAGCTTCTCACCCTATCTCTAAGGGAGAGCCCCGCCACCCGGCGGAGGAAACTCATTTCGGCCTCGTACAGTGTTGATGTGAAAATGTTTGCCTCGGCATTTTGTTGGTGGGGCACCGGCCGGAGATGTTGACATGCGGAGTTTCAACCACTTTTCATTCCCTAGCGGGTGACTTTTCCAATGACGCTTCAAATGAGCAGTAATACTACTTTTTGTAGCAACGCTTTTGCCCCACACTTGACATATTGCGGTTGTCTGTTCGACAAAGCTGACCAACACGCCGGATTGTAGTCAGCTGGAGGAGTGTCTTAATGAAATTAAACAATGGATGTCCGCTAACTTTTTGCAACTCAACGCCAAAAAAACGGAAATGCTGATTATCGGTCCTGCTAGACACCAAACTCTATTTAATAATACAACTCTAACATTTGACAACCAAACAATTAAACAAGGCGACACGGTAAAGAATCTGGGTAGTCAGCTGGAGGAGTGTCTTAATGAAATTAAACAATGGATGTCCGCTAACTTTTTGCAACTCAACGCCAAAAAAACGGAAATGCTGATTATCGGTCCTGCTAGACACCAAACTCTATTTAATAATACAACTCTAACATTTGACAACCAAACAATTAAACAAGGCGACACGGTAAAGAATCTGGGTATTATCTTCGACCCAACTCTCTCCTTTGAGGCACACATTAAAAGCGTTACTAAAACGGCCTTCTTTCATCTCCGTAACATCGCTAAAATTCGCTCCATTCTGTCCACTAAAGACGCTGAGATCATTATCCATGCGTTTGTTACGTCTCGCCTCGACTACTGTAACGTATTATTTTCGGGTCTCCCCATGTCTAGCATTAAAAGATTACAGTTGGTACAAAATGCGGCTGCTAGACTTTTGACAAGAACAAGAAAGTTTGATCACATTACGCCTGTACTGGCTCACCTGCACTGGCTTCCTGTGCACTTAAGATGTGACTTTAAGGTTTTACTACTTACGTATAAAATACTACACGGTCTAGCTCCATCCTATCTTGCCGATTGTATTGTACCATATGTCCCGGCAAGAAATCTGCGTTCAAAGGACTCCGGCTTATTAGTGATTCCCAAAGCCCAAAAAAAGTCTGCGGGCTATAGAGCATTTTCCGTTCGGGCTCCAGTACTCTGGAATGCCCTCCCGGTAACAGTTCGCGATGCCACCTCAGTAGAAGCATTTAAGTCTCACCTTAAAACTCATTTGTATACTCTAGCCTTTAAATAGACTCCCTTTTTAGACCAGTTGATCTGCCGTGTCTTTTCTTTTTCTTCTATGTCCCACTCTCCCGTGTGGAGGGGGTCCGGTCCGATCCGGTGGCCATGTACTGCTCGCCTGTGTATCGGCTGGGGACATCTCTGCGCTGCTGGTCCGCCTACGCTTGGGATGGTTTCCTGCTGGCTCCGCTGTGAACGGGACTCTCGCTGCTGTGTCTTGGATCCTCTTTGGACTGGACTCTCGCGACTGTGTTGTATCCATTGTGGATTGAACTTTCACAGTATCATGTTAGACCCGCTCGACATCCATTGCTTTCCTCCTCTCTAAGGTTCTCATAGTCATCATTGTCACCGACGTCCCACTGGGTCATTATTGTCACCAATGTCCCACTGGGTGTGAGTTTTCCTTGCCCTTATGTGGGCCTACCGAGGATGTCGTGGTGGTTTGTGCAGCCCTTTGAGACACTAGTGATTTAGGGCTATATAAGTAAACATTGATTGATTGATTGATTGATATTCCCACTTGAAGCCAAACCACCGGCAGTTGATGGACCCCGTGCTGTTATTCTTGGGAATTAATTCTTCCTTCATTTGTTAGCAGATATGCACCTTCTCGCTCTCGTATTATCACTCGCACCACCCATTCCGCTACCTCTGCTCCACGAGGGCGTATATACATGTGACCTATGTAAAAAGGTGCGCTTGTTTTATCTTTCTGTGAGAAGAATGAGTGAGAAACACATGTAGTGTAATGCACGCAGCTAAAAAGAACTGCGTGAGAACGTATACTCGAATATCACGATATAGTCATTTTCTATATCGCACAGAGACAAACCCGCAATATGTCGAGTGTATCGATATATTGGCCAGCCCGACCAGTACTAGCATGGTATCGCGGTACTACTGAATCAAAAACGAAATGATACTCATGGAGTACTTACAAGCAGACACAGTGTGTAGACAGAAAAGGGACAACAAGCACATTTTGGCCTGAAAACTGAAGATAAAGGTGGAGTTATAACACTGACAACGCCTTCAGGAAGAGGTGCTTTTAAGATATGGCTGGCTTGCTACCGGCGAACGTCCATCCGCAGTCGGCAATGTTTTAGCTTCTTCTAAATCGCTAATCCTCGTCTCCATGGCGACAAATAAAGTACGTTTCTTACAAGTATCATCCCTGCAGGACGAGGAATAGCTAAACATGCTTCACTACACATCGTAGGAGGATATGATAGCTTACCGCTAACAGCAAGCAAGCACCCTGAATGTAAACAAATGCCATGGGTGGATTTATACCTGACATCAACTTTATTTTAGAGCTTTGTGTTTATGGTGCTTTAATATTTATAAACTAGGTTTTAGGTTTTCTTTTTTTTTTTACTTTAACATTTTTTAAATATCTTTATACAGCTTATAATTGCTCTTGTGTTAAAAGTGCAACATCACTAGTGATGAAGTGCGTTTATAAGAAAGAAAAAAGAGGGTGAACATTTTTTTTTATTTCAACTACTTTCTCTAAAATATACATGACGCTATAAATTGTGTTTTATCCGAATACTCTATCCCAGGGGTCACCAACCTTTTTGAAACCAAGACCTACTTCTTGGGTACTGATTAATGTGAAGGGCTACCAGTTTTATACACACTTAAATAAATTGCCAGAAATAGCCAATTTGTTCAATTTACCATTAATAAATAAATCTATATGTATAAAAAAAAAATGGGTATTTCTGTCCGTCATTCTGTCGTACATTTTTTTTCCTTTTATGGAAGATTTTTTGTAGAGAATAAATGATGAAAAAAACACTTAATTGAACGATTTAAAAGAGGAGAAAACACGAAATAAATGAAAATTAAATTTTGAAATATAGTTTATCTTCAATTTCGACTCTTTAAAATTTTAAATTCAACCGAAAAAAATGAAGAGAAAAACTAGCTAATTCGAATCTTTTTGAAAAAAATAAAAAAAGAATTTATGGAACATCATTAGTAATTTTTCCTGATTAAGATTAATTTAAAAATGTTGATGACATGTTTTAAATAGGTTAAAATCCAATCTGCACTTTGTTAGAATATATAACAAATTGGACCAAGCTATATTTCTAACAAAGACAAATCATTATTTCTTCTAGATTTTCCAGAACAAAAATGCTAAAAGAAATTCAAAAGACTTTGAATAAGATTTAAACTTGATTCTACAGATTTTCTATATTTGCCCGAATATTTTTTTTAAATTTTAATCATAAGTTTGAAGAAATATTTTACAAATATTCTTTGTCGAAAAAACAGAAGCTAAAATGAAGAATTTAATTAAAATGTATTCATTATTCTTTACAATAAAATATATATGTATACTTGAACATTGATTTAAATTGTCAAGAAAGAAGAGAAAGGAATTTAAAAGGTAAAAAGGTATATGTGTTTAAAAATCCTAAAATAATTTTTAAGGTTGTATTTAGCGGTATAGCTCGGTTGGTAGAGTGGCCGTGCCAGCAACTTGAGGGTTGCAGGTTCGATTCCCGCTTCCGCCATCCTAGTCACTGCCGTTGTGTCCTTGGGCAAGACACTTTACCCACGTGCTCCCAGTGCCACCCACACTGGCTTAAAATGTAACTTGGATACTGGGTTTCACTATGTAAAGCGCTTTGAGTCACTAGAGAAAAGCGCTATATAAATATAATTCACTTCACTTCACTTGTTTTTTCTCTAAAATTGTCTTTCTGAAAGTTATAAGAAGCAAAGTAAAACAAATGAATGAATTCATTTAAACAAGTGAAGATCAAGTCTTTAAAATATTTTCTTGGATTTGGAAATTCTATTTGAGTTTTGTTTCTCTTAGAATTAAAAATGTCGAACAAAGCAAGACCAGCTTGCTAGTAAATAAATACAATTTAAAAAATAGAGGCAACTCACTGGTAAGTGCTGCTATTTCAGCTATTTTTATAACAGGCCAGCGGGCTACTCATCTGGTCCTTACGGGCTACCTGGTAACCACGGGCACCGCGTTGGTGACCCCTGCTCTATCCATTACTAAAATTATGGACAGCTGTAGTTCTAGTTACTAATCCGTTTTTAGCGTAAACGGGCAATTCTGATGATGGGAGAGTTGTGGAGGTTTGTGTTGCAGACATGACAAACAAAAAATAGGTCTAGCGTGAGCTGTGACAACGGCAGTAAGAAAGTGACGGATACAATTGTCAGTGTGGGCTGAGTGCTTGCCACTGTCTCTTGGGGCCCCTTTGGTCCCGGCGCGGCTGTCGGTAACACATCTAACACGCCAGGTCATCCGTGGAGACACCACCCCAGTGTGTCAACTGACACAGCAAGAAGGAAAGAGTTGGATAGGAAAGCTAAAAAAAAACATTTAATCCATGCCGCTTTTAGACATCCTCTCAGTGGTGACTCGGTAGCGTGAAAACTCTTTGACGAAAGTAGTGTAAACTCTTGTTGACAAAGACCGCAATAAGGGAGAGGCACAAGCTACTTAGCAGCCTTATGCTTTGGTGGAGGGTGCAGGATTTGTAAAAACACTCAAGAATTAATTTATCACCATGTTCACAACATTCTTTTTAATCTGATTTCAACAAAACTCTCCTGCTGAAGAAGCCTGTGCTTGACTTTATGTTGGTGGGTAATAATGTGTTTTGTAAAGTGAATGCAGTTAAATTATTTTGTTGCCGTCAATTCAAGGGTCAGAGCTTTGGGAGCCATTTTTAAAGGGGAACTGCACTTTTTTTTTTTTTGCCCATGGTTAACAATCCTTATTAGAGACTAGACCAGTGGTTCAATCGATCAATCAATCAATGTTTACTTATATAGCCCTAAATCACTAGTGTCTCAAAGGGCTGCACAAACCACCACGACATCCTCGGTAGGCCCACATAAGGGCAAGGAAAACTCACACCCAGTGGGACATCGGTGACAATAATGACCCAGTGGGACGTCGGTGACAATAATGACTATGAGAACCTTAGAGAGGAGGAAAGCAATGGATGTCGAGCGGGTCTAACATGATACTGTGAAAGTTCAATCCACAATGGATCCAACACAGTCGCGAGAGTCCAGTCCAAAGCGGATCCAACACAGCAGCGAGAGTCCCGTTCACAGCGGAGCCAGCAGGAAACCATCCCAAGCGGAGGCGGATCAGCAGAGCAGAGATGTCCCCAGCCGATACACAGGCAAGCAGTACATGGCCACCGGATCGGACCGGACCCCCTCCACAAGGGAGAGTGGGACATAGAAGAAAAAGAAAAGAAACGGCAGATCAACTGGTCTAAAAAAGGGAGTCTATTTAAAGGCTAGAGTATATAAATGAGTTTTAAGGTGAGACTTAAATGCTTCTACTGAGGTGGCATCTCGAACTGTTACCGGGAGGGCATTCCAGAGTACTGGAGCCCGAACGGAAAACGCTCTATAGCCCGCAGTCCTTTGAACGCAGATTTCTTGCCGGGACATATGGTACAATACAATCGGCAAGATAGGATGGAGCTAGACCGTGTAGTATTTTATACGTAAGTAGTAAAACCTTAAAGTCACATCTTAAGTGCACAGGAAGCCAGTGCAGGTGAGCCAGTACAGGCGTAATGTGATCAAACTTTCTTGTTCTTGTCAAAAGTCTAGCAGCCGCATTTTGTACCAACTGTAATCTTTTAATGCTAGACATGGGGAGACCCGAAAATAATACGTTACAGTAGTCGAGGCGAGACGTAACAAACGCATGGATAATGATCTCAGCGTCTTTAGTGGACAGAATGGAGCGAATTTTAGCGATATTACGGAGATGAAAGAAGGCCGTTTTAGTAACGCTTTTAATGTGTGCCTCAAAGGAGAGAGTTGGGTCGAAGATAATACCCAGGTTCTTAACCTTGTTGGAGGTACCGAACCCCACCAGTTTCATATGCGCATTCACCGAACCCTTTTTTAGTGAAAAATGAAAATGTTTTTCAAATTCAAGATAAAGTTATACCGTATTTTTCGGAGTATAACTCGCTCCGGAGTATCAGTCGCACCTACCGAAAATGCATAATAAAGAAGGAAAAAAAACATATATAAGTTGCACCGGAGTATAAATCGCATTTTTGGGGGGAATTTATTAGATTAAATCCAAAGCCAAGAATAGACATTTGAAAGGCAATTTAAAATAAATAAAGAATAGTGAACAACAGGCTGAATAAGTGTACCTTATATGAGGCATAAATAACCAACTGAGAAGGTGCCTGGTATGTTAACGTAACATATTATGGTAAGAGTCATTCAAATAACTATAACATATAGAACATGCGATACGTTTACCAAACAATGAGTCACTCCTAATCGATAAATCCCGTGAAATCTTATACGTCTAGTCTCTTACGTGAATGAGCTAAATAATATTATAATTTAACGGTAATGTGTTAATAATTTCACACATAAGTCGCTCCTGAGTATAAGTCGCACCCCTGGCCAAACTATGAAAAAAACTGCGACTTATAGTCCGAAAAATACGGTATGTTTTTTTTTTTTACTGGTGCACAGAATGAACTGTGCATGAATATCACCTTGTTCAAAGTACAAAACCAACACAGTGCATGAACTCACAACACATTACACACCTGCAAATCAGATGGAAAATTAGAAGTAACATTGTTTGGGTGTATCCATAATACGCCAATAGGTAGAAGTTTTTTTTTACACGATGAGTCGAGTGTATATTCACCTCAGCGGCTGAGGCTCCGCCGAACCCCTGAGGCCGACTCACCGAACCCCTAGGAGTCGATCGAACCCAGGTTAAGAACCACTGGACTAGACGGATGTATTTTGTAATGTATTTTAACTTGTAAATAAAAGTCTGGTTACAATGTAGCCAATAGGAGGTCCTAGATTTCGTCCATAAAACCCAATAAATAACCACCCAAAAACCGCCAACACCACTCCATTTAAGGTTCTTGGCTTGAATGCTAACCAAGTATGAGTGATACTGTTATCATAAGCGTTACCACACACAAACTGTTTGTAGTGGTGCCATGATCACAGAGAGCTAACTAGCTGGTGTGGGTGGTTATTTGGACATAATTGGCTGGTGAGCTGCTTTCTTGCCTCGGAGCTTGTGAAAGTTACCGTATTTTCCGAATTATAAGGCGCACTTAGAATCTTTTTTCCCCCCTCAAAACTCAACAGTGCGCCTTATAACCCGGTGCGCCAAATGTACGGAATATTTCTGGTTTTGCTTACTGACCTCGAAGCTATTTTATTTGGTTCATATTGAAATAAGTGCGACCAGTAGATGACAGTCAAATATAAGAGCTACGTGTAGAATGCAATAGGATGGCAGTCGCACACAAGAGATACGTGTAGACTGCAATATGACTCAAGTAAATAACACCAACATTTTATATGTTTCTTTGAAAATATAGAACATTACACACAACGCTCAAAAATCTTATCAAAATGTTTTAGTACAACTTTGGTAAGCTAGACGCCGCACCGCTTGATGGATTGTACTGTGCTTCAACGTGCGAGTATTATTATGGTGTATGTATAAGGTAAGACATAACCGGCATGACAGCCATTTTTTTTAAAGAAATTTGGATTATAATAAGCTACACTATATTGCCAGAAATATTTGACCACACATCCAAATGATCAGAATCAGGTGTCCTAATCACATGGCCCTGCCACAAGTGTACAAAATCAAGCACTTTGGTATGGAGACTGTTTGTACAAACATTTGTGAAACAATAGACCGCCTGCAGGAGCTCAGTGATTTCCAACGTGCAACTGTCATTAGATGCCACCATTAAGTGCTGGATGAGAGTTTCTGGTGTCTGTAAACTTGACTGGCTTGCACAGAGTCCTGACCTGAACCCATTAGATCACCTTTGGGATGAATTAAAACGGAGACTGAGAGCCAGGCCTACTCGAACAACATCGGTGTGTGACCTCACCAATGCGCTTTTGGAAGAATGGTCGAAAATTCCTGTAAATACACTCTCGCAACCTTGTGGACAGCCTTCCCAGAAGAGTTGAAGCTGTGATAGCTGCAAAAAGTGGACCGACATCATATTAAACCCTATGGGCTAGGAATGGGATGGCACTTCAACTTCACATGTGAGTCAAAGTGGATGGCCAAATACTTTTTGCAATATATGTGCAAACAAATGTTACATAAACAAGTAGCTTTTGGACATGTTTTGCAAAAGTAACTCTCAGAAGAAAACATGTCAGGACCTCTGGTCTAATTCAAGTTGTCTATCCGAGGAACAGACTGAGTTCTGAGTTCCAACCATAGCTATCATAAAGCTGCTGATGTTTCAGGCGCTTCTCTCCCAGCTAATTAGGCTACATTTCTAAATGTAGCCTAAATAAAGAAACTACTGGCCTCATTAGCTTTCATCTCAGGGGGTTTCATTCTTGTAGCATTGAAAAGTTTTTCTCTTTGATCTCTTACTTTTTTGGCGGGGATTGTCTATTGTTTTGTGTATTTTTGGATAGTTGATGTTCTTTGTTTTTTTGTTAGTTAGCACACGGGTGCAACAGTTAGTCATCCACCAAGTGTAATGGTTAATAACTCGAGGACAACGCCTGTTGACATCATAGATGTTGGGATAGATCCACTTCTTGGATGCAAGAGACCGTTTTCTTTCTTTGCTGTGTTGTGTATGCATGTGCCCGCACGCTATTTCACTTTGTGTGTGGACCCCATGGCGACAAGGGGGGGCCCCACGCGGAGCGCTAATGCTCGCCTGTGGTCGGGAATGAATAATTTACAGCGCCGTGATAGCTTAAGGCGAGCTCCATTATTCATAGCTGGCATCGGATCCGACACATGACCGGCGATAATATTCCGGGCCGACAGATGCCAACATGCAGGCCAGTCACCATCTCCGCAATTTCTAAAACCTCTCAACCTCCAGTGAGAGCTACTCCCGTGGTTTAAAAGTAACTTCTGTAATGACTTCCTGTCTAGTTGCCCTTATTGTCAACAACATAATCATGTGTTACCACTGAGCCACTCATTTTGTTTGAAAGAAAAAAAAACACGTGACAAAAAGTAGTGACAAACTGTCAGCGGGATCCAAACATGGCAATTACTCCAAAGATGAAAGTGTTGCCTGCAGCACAAGCAGAGCTCAGGATATTGGAGGTAATGTTTGGAATGCAATTCCCCCCGCTTGTCCAAATTACCCCATATTTGTCCCAATCGTGTGTGCTATGTTTGTGCTGCTAATGTTTAATCTATTAACCAATCCATGCTTTTTCTACTGCTTGTCCCTTTCGGAGTAAATTTCTTGGAGCCCATCCTCTAGGGCGGGGATCAGCAACCAGCGGCTCTAGAGCGGCGCCCTGGTGGCTCCATGCAGCTTTTTCAAATATGTATAGAAATGGCAAAAAAATGGGGTGAAAAATATATTTTTTGTTCTAATATGGTTTCTGTAGGAGGACAAAAATGACACAAACCTTCCCTAATTGTTAGAAAGCCCACTGTTAAATATGTTTGTGTTTATGTTTCACTGATGACAGTATTTGGCAAGCGTTGTTTTGTCCTACTAATTTCAGCGGCCCTTAAACTCACTGTGACTCAAAGGTTTGTTTACATCTATTTCTCCAACGCTGCCACTAAAAGACGTGTTTTATGCCACTCCTTCTTTGTCTCATTATGTCCACCAAATGTTTTATACTGTGCGTGAATGCACAAAGATGAGCTTTGTTGATATCATTGACTTGTTATGGAGTGCTAATCCGGCATATTTGGTCACTGCGTGACTGCAATTTAATGGATGCTAACATGCAATTTAGGCTAGCTGTATGAACAAATTTCCTCATTAGGCCTCGTTTTTAGGTATATTTAAGCTCATTTAATTTCCTTTACTTATGTCCTCTGTGTATTTAATTTATATGTGCATGACTCATGACATATTATCCGTATGTAACATTGGTTGCATTTCTGATAATTGTTTGTGTGCCATGTTGTTCCAGACCACAGCAAATGTTTGCAAAGGTTGTAATAAATCCATTAGAAGAAGACAGCCTGCCGTTTCCTTTAACTTGGACACACACATCTATACCTTTGGCCATTTTAAGACAGTCATTTCCAAGAGTTATCTCACCCTCTGAGAAGTTTTACTAATGTTTTAAAAATGTATAGAATAAATGTTACATTTTAAAACGTCTGTCATTTGCGTCAGCCTGCAACACATAGTCATTTTGATAGTTGGCTAATATAGCTAATTAGCCACTTACACCATGTGTTGCAATCATTATAACACTTATACAAGGCTTTTAATTTTTTGCAGCTCCAGGCAGATTTTTTTTGTTGTTGTATTTTTGGTCCAATATGGCTCTTTCAACATTTTGGGTTGCCGACCCCTGCAAGAGGGCAGTGTTTTTCAACCTTTTCTGAGCCGAGGCACATTTTTTTTCATTGAAAAAAATCCCGAGGCACACCACCAGCAGACAACGTTAAAAAATTAAACTCAGCAGCCGATATTGATAATAAAAAGTTGTTCTCGCAATTGTTAGATATGAATTCAAACCATGACTAAGCATGCATCACTATAGCTCTTGTCTCAAAGTAAGTGAAGTGAATTGTATTTATATAGGGCTTTTCTCTAGAGACTCAAAGCGCTTTACATAGTGAATCCCGTTAGCTACATCTTTAGTGTCTTGTGCTCCTTTTCGTCTATTATAGTTATCAATCGATCCATTTTTCGACCGCTTGTCCCTTTCAAAATCGCGGGGGGTGCTGGAGCCTATATCAGCTGCATTTGGACAAGTCGCCACCTCATCACAGGGCCAACCCAGACAGACAACATTCACACTCACATTCACACACTAGGGCCAATTTAGTGTTGCCAATCAACCTATTCCCAGGTGCATGTCTTTGGAGGTGGGAGGAAGCCAGAGTACCTGGAGGGAACCCACGCATTCACGGGGAGAACATGCAAACTCCACACAGAAAGATCCCAAGCCCGGGATTGAACTCAGGACCTTTGTAGTGTTAGGCACATGCACTAACCCCTGGTTCACCGTGCTGCCCCTATTATAATCATATTATACTTATACACACACACCTTGTCAAAACATCCCCAAACCAGTCCTGATCGTTTGTGCTATATTTGTGCTGCAAAATATTGGGCCTAACTATTACAGTTTTTATGTTGACGTCTTATAGTTTTTTTGTTTTTAACATGTAATTAACTTTTTTTTACATTTGTGCAGGTTTGTAATGCAAAAGGGTTCACTTGTCAAAATATCCCCAAACTTGTCTCATTTGTGCTAGGTTTGTGCTGCAAAGATGGATTATATACATATATATATATAAGATGTATATACATACACATACTGTATATAATCCGTTCATGAATGAACCATGTTCAATGGAGAAGTCTGATCTACAAAATTTGCAGGCAGCATACCCCTTCCCCTTCGAGCTGTCCTGGATAAACTGAAATGATTTTTTCCAATCATTTTGGAACTTGCAAGCGTACTTCTTCTTACTCGTCGTTGCCATGTCTCTCCTTCGTTCTTCTGCTTCGTCTCTGTTATGTTTTGGGACATTACTACTTGCCCTAGTTTTGAAGCAATGCATGATAGGAATCAGGATGTTGTGTGTCAGTGTATTAACGTGCCGGCTGGAATAAACACACGCTGAGAAATAGCTCCGTGCCTGCCTACTTTATGGGTTATAGATAAATCTATGGATAACGGAGACATATGATAGTCTCCTTTTCATGTTGTAGAGGACGCTAAAGGCAGTGCCTTTAAGCTTTAAGGAACACCCCCGATAGTCTCCCGGGGAAATCGGGAGGGTTGGCACGAACTGATGTGAGTGGTTGAAATAGCACGTCATTCAAGATAACGAACAAGTGGTTTATCCAATCACATACAATGATTTTTTTTTACAAGGCCCCGCCTTCTGGTAATGAACCAATCAGGATCGCCAGGCGGTGTTTTATAGATGTGACGTAGTGCCGAAGCGACTGTTTGATTCAAACAACAATGGCGGCACGCAGCCTTTGCTGCTATTGCAACTGTTTTGTAGAATCTATCGAATATTAATTCTTTAAAAGATGAACAGAGAACTTTTCGCTCTGTCGTTATCCAATATGCCGGCTGTTCTGTTTTGAATTTTTCAGCGTCACTGTCATCGGTGTCATGGGTTGATTTGGATTTGAGTGGTTGAAGTAGCACGTCATTCAAGATAATAGACATGTGGTTTATCCAATCACATACAAGGATTTTTTTTTAAAAGGCCCCGCCTTCTGAAATACATCTCTTAGAACTGCCAGATTCTTGTGTGGAGCTCAGCCAAATGCAAGGATCTGACGAGAGTCAGGTTACTGGTTTTGGGTTTTGTACTTCAAACGCAGCTACTATTAAACTGAACTAACTAACTAAGTCTGCCTACAGCCACAGTTCAACGCTAATTAGAAACCCTGGCATGTATTGGCTTTTGGAGGCGACAACTGTAATTGAATACAGGTGTTAATTGGAGCATTTACAATATGCATATAAAGTGAGGACGCCTTATCAGATGCTTTGTGGTTTAGAACTTGTCCTTGGGTTTAGAGCAGCTATATAATTTAATGGCTTCTCTCGGCCAAATACATTCCACCCTCCCTTCTTGACAAATGAATCTCCTCTTTATATCAGGCTCTCATTTTTTGCCACAGCATCTCCCTCCTTGTGGGTGTTTCTCCATAGTGTCAGTGGTGCCGCAGCTGAATGAATCTCTTTATTAATGAGATCGGGAGCTGACATATTGTACCCGCACCCTGCTGTGTCTGCCGCTAATGGCATTCTTTGTCTCCTCGTGCATGCGCTTTGCCTTCCTCGTCTTGCCTCCGGCCTCAATGGTAGGATTGTCATGTGTTGCCACCAAAGCAGCAGCAGGCAGCCCGCCAGCACCACCACCACCAGATCCTCCTCACACATTCCCTGTCAGCTCCAAGACACTTGCAGCTACGCCCATGTCTTTTTGAAGGGACTGCAACCTTTCAGTCATGTTTGCGTATGCGTGGCCCATACAGTATAGATTTAAACTAACACAACAGGATGCCGCTTCCTGTTGCTGACAGGCATACGTGCACCTAATCGGTGTTGGCGCTAAGCATTTTCAAAATGGGGTCGTGGGACCCAATGAAGTCATAAAAATGGGGTACCACTGTAAATCTTTGGGGTTCCACTTCTTTTGTAACTGTTTTAAAAACAAATGATAAATGTATGCATTATCCTGTTGTATCTCACATTCTATATTGTTTTGAAAAAAGGTTGTCATGAACGTTACTTAATTAAAAAAATTATACAAAAGAGAGCAAATGTGTTTGCGTATGTAAATGTATTCAGTTATAAACATTCATTCCTTCATGAATCGAAACTTTCTCTCTGCCTCTTCAAAATCAAAGTTCTCTGGCTGACGAGGACCACTGACACATCTCATCTCTGCATATTTTACTAGAATACCCTTATGGGCATCACATATATCAAAATCAAGTACCTACTGTACTGTTTACTTGTTGAAATACCCTTTTCAAAGCTAAGATCTACCCAAACGACCACTTTGATGCTGCCAGAAATGGATTTGAAGGGTATTTTAACAAGTAAACAGAACAGGAGATACTTGATTTTGATATATGTAATGCCCATAAGGGTATTCCAGTAAAATATGCAGAGATAAGATGTGTCAGTATCAAAATATCACTTGAAAACATTTTTTGTCAGGCAATATTACATTTAATGAAAATTGTACATAAATGAATACATCCAAACACTTTATAAATATGTATTATGTGCACAGAGAAATAACAGTTATAATTGTATGCATCTTCCAAACAAAAAAGAGGTTTCATCACATCAACATCGGACTACCAACAGTCCTTTAAATCTCATTAATACCACAGAAAAGGCAAACTGTCATTTTCCAAAATCTAGCTTTGTTGCTGCGATTTAGACAGGCACCACGGTGGCAGAGGGGTTAGTGCGTCTGCCTCACAATACGAAGGTCCTGCAGTCCTGGGTTCAATCCCAGGATCGGGATCTTTCTGTGTGGAGTTTGCAAGTTCTCCCCATGAATGCGTGGGTTCCCTCCGGGTACTCCGGCTTGCTCCCACTTCCAAAGACATGCACCTGGGGATAGGTTGATTGGCAACACTAAATTGGCCCTAGTGTGTGAATGTGAGTGTGAATGTTGTCTGTCTATCTGTGTTGGCCCTGCGATGAGGTGGCGACTTGTCCAGGGTGTACACCGCCTTCCGCCCGATTGTAGCTGAGATAGCCGGCAGCGACCCCAAAAGGGAATAAGCGGTAGAAAATGGATAGATGATTGATACTTTTATTAGTAGATTGCACAGTTCTATCCCTTTTTGCGGTTGGGCCTGGCCAAGTGGTCCTGCCACCCCCACGGCGCCTCTCACAGCATCTTCCCTATCTGAATCGCTCCCACTGCCCTCTAGTCCTTTTTTTTTTTTCTAGTCCTTCACTCTCACTTTCCTCATCCACAAATCTTTCATCCTCGCTCAAATTAATGGGGAAATTGTCGCTTTCTCGGTTCGAATCGCTCTTGCTGGTGGTGGCCATGATTGTAAACAATGTTCAGATGTGAGGAGCTCCACAACCCGTGACGTCATGCGCATATCGTCTGCTACTTTCGGTACAGGAAACGTTTTTTTATCAGCACCAAGAGTTGCGAACTTTATAGTCGATGTTCTCTACTAAATCCTTTCAGCAAAAATATGGCAATATCCCGAAATGACCAAGTATGACACATAGAATGGACCTGTTATCCCCGTTTAAATAAGAAAATTGCATTTCAGTAGGCCTTTAATGATTTTGTTTCTAAAATTCTAACACAAATAGTACAAGTGTGGTTTCTGTTAATATGGGATTAATATTGGCATCGGCCAATACTCCAATGTTCCAATATCGGTATTGTATCTGAAGTGATAAAGTTTGGGACACTCCTAAATCCTACACAATCATTGATCGCATGTCTGCAAGGCTAATCTATCATTATTATTTGCAGTAACTAAAGGAACTTTATTGTTTTCTTTTAGGGTTAGTTGTGTTTGACATTTAAACTCGCTATGTTGGCCTGCGGCCCATTGGCACCTTTTCACCTATGCGCACCCTGATGTGAAACCAATCCTGCTGTCATACCAAGTGAACGTGGATCTACAGGTTAGGGAGATCTTTAGGAAGACGTTATTGCTTAGAACAGGGGTCACCAACCGTTTTGAAACCAAGAGCTACTTCTTGGGTACTGATTAATGCGAAGGGCTACCAGTTTGATACACACTTAAAAAAATTGCCAGAAATAGCCAATTTGCTCAAGTTGCCTTTAATAAATAAATCTATATATATACATGAAAAAATGGGTGTTTCTGTCTGTGATTCCGTCGTACATTTTTCTTCCTTTTACGGAAGGTTTTTTGTAGAGAATAAATGATGAAAAAAACACTTAATTGAACGGTTTAAAAGAGGACAAAATAGGAAAAATTGAAAATTAAATTTTGAAACATAGTTTCGACTCTTTGAAATTCAACCGAAAAAAAGAAGAGAAAAACTGTCTAATTCTAATCTTTTTGAAAAAATAGAAAAAATAATTTATGGAACATCATTAGTAATTTTTCCTGATCAAGATTAATTTTAGAATTTTGATGACATGTTTTAAATAGGTTAAAGTCCAATCTGCATTTAGTTTGAATATATAACAAATTGGACCAAGCTATATTTCTAACAAAGACAAATCATTATTTCTTCTAGATTTTCCAGAACAAAAATTTCAAAAGACTTTGAAATAA
Source organism: Nerophis ophidion (assembly GCF_033978795.1). Classification (NCBI taxonomy): domain Eukaryota; kingdom Metazoa; phylum Chordata; class Actinopteri; order Syngnathiformes; family Syngnathidae; genus Nerophis; species Nerophis ophidion. Next base: position 4,058,881 of record NC_084612.1, read on the forward strand.
GATTTAAATTTCATTCTTAAGATTTTCTAGATTTTCCAGAATAATTTTGGGGAATTTTAATCATAATAAGTTTGAAGAAATAATTCACAAATATTCTTTGTCGAAAAAACAGAAGCTAAAATGAAGAATTAAATTAAAATGTATTTATTATTCTTTACAATAAAAAAAAAATATACTTGAACATTGATTTAAATTGTCAGGAAAGAAGAGGAAGGAATTTAAAAGGTAAAAAGGTACATGTGTTTAAAAATCCTAAAATCATTTTTAAGGTTGTATTCTCTAAAATTGTCTTTCTGAATGTAATGTAATGCAAAGTAGAAAAATAAATGAATTTATTTAAACAAGTGAAGACCAAGTCTTTCAATCAATCAATCAATGTTTACTTATATAGCCCTAAATCACTAGTGTCTCAAAGGGCTGCACAAACCACCACGACATCCTCGGTAGGCCCACATAAGGGCAAGGAAAACTCACACCCAGTGGGACATCTTTAAAATATTTTCTTGGATTTTCAAATTCTATTTGAGTTTTTTCTCTCTTAGAATTAAAAATGTCGAGCAAAGTGAGACCAGCTTGCTAGCAAATAAACACAATTTAAAAAATAGAGGCAGCTCACCGGTAAGTGCTGCTATTTGAGCTATTTTTAGAACAGGCCAGCGGGCGACTCCTATGGTCCTTACAGGCTACCTGGTGCCTGCGGGCACCGCGTTGGTGACCACTGGCTTAGAAGGTCATTACGACGTTCATTCGGCATCGTAGGAGACCTTTTAAAGGCTGTCCAAAAAGTAGCGCACAGTCCTTGAAAGAACACCAGGAGTGCGGGAAATAAAACCGGGGAAAGGTCTTAACCAGAAAAAAGAACTCCTACAGAGGCAGGCAATCACAGCAGGCCGACCCTTTCATTTCATTCAACATCTCCATAATGTATGTGTTGATAAAAGCGGGCCCGCCTCCGCCTGCGAGGATTGAGAGGATATAAATAGCCGGGGCTGGAGGAGCAGCTCGAACAATAAGCGGTCGCCATCACCCAACATTACCCCCCCCCCCCCCCCCCTTGCAGCCCGCCTGTCACCCAGAAAATGGGCCGACCCTTTCGGCCGCCTCTTCCTTTCTTTCTTCCACTTCCTGCCTCCCTGTTGTTGTCAGGAGTCGGCGGCGACCCCGCGTCGGTCGCTCGATGACGTCACGCTGTCTGTCCGCCCACCTGTCTGCTTGTCCATTTGTCTGCCTGCTCCGTTTTTTATTCACGTAGATAAAAATAGGAGTTGACGGCTCGGGATTAGGCTCGCACGCCTCTCTACGTTTGCGCTGCAGAACAGAAAGGATGTGAGCTGCTTCCCGTTTCTTTTTCCTGGGGTGTTTTTTCACGGTTGCGTCACCGTTTGACTTCATGTACAACGTACCGCCATCTGACCTGTAGATCCAGCGGGGGTCAGAAGTTTACATGCATCGTCATGAGCTTTAATGTCATTCAGTTTGGGCCCTTACATTTTTTTGCAGACTCATTGTTTTTTCCGAGTGGAATGACACCACTATGCAAATCATTTAAACAGACAAAAAAATGAAGCACAACTTTGAATTGGTTTTGGATTTTCTTTCATTTGCAAAAGACCCAAATATAAACTACAGGCCAAAAGTTTGGACACACCTTTTTTCTCATTCAATGCTTTTTATTTAATTTCATGACTATTTACATTGTAGATTCTCACTGAAGACTTCAAAACTATGAATGAACACATGTGGAGTTATGTATTTAAGAAAAAAAGGTGAAATAATTGAAAAAAAAAAACCCTGAAAATTCTAGTGTCTTCAAAATAGCCACCATTTGCTCTGATTACTGCTTTGCACACTCTTGGCATTCTCTCTATGAGCTTCAAGCACACCTGTGAAGGGAAAAACCATTTCAGGTGACTACCTCTTAAAGGTCATCAAGAGAATGCCAAGAGTGTGCGAAAAAGTAATCAGAGTAAAGGGTGGCTATTTTGAAGAAACTAGAATATAAACCATGTTTTCAGTTATTTCACCTTTTTTGTTAAGTTCATAACTCCACCTGTGTTCATTCATAGTTGCGATGCCTTCAGTGACAAGGGACGGCGTGGCGCAGTGGGAGAGTGGCCGTGCGCAACCCGAGGGTCCCTGGTTCAATTCCCACCTAGTACCAACCTCCTCACGTCCGTTGTGTCCTGAGCAAGACACTTCACCCTTGCTCCTGATGGGTGCTGGTTAGCGCCTTGCATGGCAGCTCCCTCCATCAGTGTGTGAATGGGTAAATGTGGAAGTAGTGTCAAAGCGCTTTGAGTACCTTGAAGGTAAAAAAGCGCTATACAAGTACAACCCATTTATCATTTATTTATTAAATAGTCATGAAAATAAAGAAAACCCATTGAATGAGAAGGTGTGTCAAAACGTTTGGCCTGTTCTGTGTCTGTTTTGGTCCCACTTTATTTTAAAAGTCATACTTAACTGCACCTGGTTGGCTTGACTGGTGTGAAATTGGCTGCCTTTTGCTTTATTTAAATTGTTGTTCCAAAGCAGTTAATTTGAAAGGTGGACTCGTCAGACCACAGAAAACTTTTACACTTTTAAATCAGTCCATCTTAGATGAGCTGGGGCGCAGCAAAGCTGGCGATGTTTCTGGGTGTTGTTGATAAATGACTTTTGCTTTGCATAGTAGAGTTTTAACTTGCACTTACAGACGTAGCGACGAACTGTGGTTACTGACAGTGGTTTTCTCAAGTGTTCCTGAACCCATGTGGTGACATCCTTTAAACACCGATGTCTGTTTTTGAAGCGATACTGCCTGAGGGAATCGAAGGTCATGGGCATTGCTGCTTACGTGCAGTGATTTCTCCAGATTCTCTGATTTGGAAAGGATTTGCAAATCATTGTATTATGTTTATTTACAATTTACACAACGTGCCAACTTTACTGGTTTTGGGTTTTGTATAAAACCAAAATATGAATCATTGGCCCTAGTGTGTGAATGTGAGTGTGAATGTTGTCTGTCTATCTGTGTTGGCCCTGCGATGAGGTGGCGACTTGTCCAGGGTGTACCCAGCCTTCCGCCCGATTGTAGCTGAGATAGGCGCCCGCGACCCCTAAAAGGGAATAAGCGGTAGAAAATGGATGGATGGATGTTTAAGGCAATGCATGATATGCTGCTTGTCACTCTGCCTCACTTAACTCTGTTGGAGCCATCCATCCATCCATCCATTTTCTTCCGCTTATTCCCTTTCGGGGTCGCGGGGGGCACTGGCGCCTATCTCAGCTACAATCGGGCGGAAGGCGGGGTACACCATGGACAAGTCGCCACCTCATCGCAGGGCCAACACAGATAGACAGACAACATTCACACTCACATTCACACACTAGGGCCAATTTAGTGTTGCCAATCAACCTATCCCCAGGTGCATGTCTTTGGAAGTGTTGGAGCCAAATGTGCACAATTATGTGATTATGGTAATGCTAGCGGTAGTGTTGTTATGCTGGGGTCACATGACTGAACTAGCGTATTAAAAGATACACTTTTTTTTTATCACATTGCATCCCGACATGTGGATAGGTGTTACATCATATGGCTGACAGAGAAATATGATTCTTGGTCCAAGATATGCTGCTTGTTGCTCTGCCAGTCCTAACTTGAAAGGAAAAGGTGTGTTTTGATGCTTGGTTCTAAACAAATAATTTGGAGTTAAGATGAAAGCTTCTTTTCTCCTGTATTGTTTAATGAAAGACTCAAAGCACTGATTGAATGTGAGCCTGATGATGCAACGTCGTTAATTGTGCCCTTTATGTCGCTGCCACGCTCTCGGTGGTGGAAGTCCAGCACAGCTGTGCTCGGCAGCGTTTTTTCCAAGCAGAATAAATATTTTCTGAAAAAGGCTGAAGATGAGGACCACATCTATTTATATAGATTTAAAAAAATAAAAAATAAACTGTCCAGAAATGTTTCATGTGGCAGATGGCAACCGCAGAGTCGTACAGCCACATCTCGTCGGGCTCCTCCCACGCTTCATTATTTACATCCCTTGCTGCTCCCTCACATCACTGACAGCCTTTCATACATGCACCTGTTTCTTTCAAAAGGATGCTTCCACCTCACTTTTCTGTTTTTCTTTCAGCCATTTGCAATCTTAACTTTCAGCCTCCATTCCCTGCCCAAAAAAATGGCTGCTCCCCCAAAAAATGCAGTGAGAAATTTAATATTAGCATATTATTATGAAGTGTGAATTGAATTCTATTTACATAGCGCTTTTTCTCTAGTGACTCAAAGCGCTTTACATAATGAAACCCAATATCTAAGTTACATTTATACAATACTTGCCAACCCTCCCGATTTTCCCGGGAGACTCCAGAATTTCAGTGCCCCTCCCGAAAATCTCCCGGGGCAACCATTCTGCCGAATTCCTCCCGATTTCCACTCGGACATCAATATTGGGGGCGACTGCCTTTAGCGTCCTCTCACCTGAAAAGAAGACTATTATATATTTCTCCGTTATCCGTAGGTTTATCTATGACCCATAAAGTAGGCAGGCACTGAGCTATTTCTCAGCTGGCACGTTCCTACACTAACACACATCATCCGGATTCCCATCATACATTGCTTCAAAACTACAGCAAGTATTAATGTCCAAAAAAACCAGACAAAGCAGAAGAAGAGACATGGCGACGACAAGTAAGAAGTTCCAAAATGATTGGAAAAAATAATTCCCGATCATCCAGGACAGCTCGAAGGGGAAGGAGTATGCTGCCTGCAAATTTTGTAGATCATATTTTCCATTGAACATGGTGGCCGAACGGATATAATCCATTCATTAACGGATTTTAAATATATATATATATATATATATATGAAATACAAGTATGATGAAAACTAGTGTGGATGGCACTGGGAGCAGGTGGGGAAAGTGTCTTGCCCAAGGACACAACGGCATGGCGGAAGCGGGGATCAAACCTGTAACCTTCAAGTTGCTGGCACGGCCACTCTACCAACCGAACTATACGGCCCCCAGATTACCGTTAATGATTAACTTAAAAAGCTAAAGCTTGCAAGAACAATCCATACACCCACAACACACTTCATCTGCTTGTGTTGTTGTGAACGACATCATCGATTTGAGATCAATGCACCAACAGGACAGGAGTCACAACTTGAGAGGCTTGTTCTTGTTTTTTTTACAGCTTCAATTTGTCTCCTTACTCGTCAAGCTGGGTACAACAGCAGAGCACACTACACCCCTTCACAATAATAGCGTGGTGCGCCACATCCGCGCCAACAAAATAACTTTTTCCAAAAATTTCCTGACACAAGCATAATGTACTTAAAACACGTGTTGATACATTTACAAAATGATTACGCTTCGACCTAAAATACTGGTCAAAATCTTCCAAAGATGTTTTTCAGCAGCAAATCTGAGGAATTTTGCATTTGATTAAAAACATTTTATTTGACACAAATCGCACACACTCTTAAGTGTAAAAAGTTAAAAAAAACATAATAAAAAAAACCATTAAAATGGGGGAAAAAATATACTTTTTGGGGGGTTTTATTTTGCTATTGTTGTTTTTATTTTATACATTTATTATTTATATTATTATTGCGATTATTACTATTATTTTTAATTTTTTATTTGTTACAAATGTATATCTGTTGTTTAAAAGCATTACAGTTTAGTTTTGGTGGTGCAATAAATACTGTTATCAAATTAATGAATAATCGTGTGATTAGTCGTGATTTCAATATCAAGATTACTGTGGTGATTATTTTTGCCATTATCGTCTAGCCCTAGCATACATATATATATATTTTATTTTTATTTATTTATTTATTTTTTTGAGAAAATGCATTTTAACATAATTATTCAGAATTGTCATTGGTGTTTCTGAATTACGGTAGCTTAAAATGGAGCTAGTGAGTAACACAAGTGGCACATTTGTTCCCTGCGACAAACACAATTTACCAACCATAGAAAACAAATCATTTTCATACTTCACTAGGTATTCACCTACGATTAGTTTTCGTATCCGTCCACCAAATGTCACAAATTACTTAAACTTAAACAGTTTATTTTATGTACTGTTAATACCCATCTTGACTTACTGGGTTAATAAAAGTGCCACTGAATGTTTACAGTACAGTTGTTATTCAGTTCAATTTCAGTGAATATCGCTCAAATATGAATGTCTTTATATGTATGCTTTCACCAAAAAATATATCGAGATATATGTCGAATATTGAGTTCAAGCAAAAATATATCGAGAGATACTTTTTCGTCCATATCGTCCAGCCCTAGCAGCAAGTGATCAGCGTGTAGGGAGAGGCGCCCCTGATTATACATTCAATTCAACACTGAATGCCATTACATGCTTCTCCGTAGATCTGGTCAGGGTCAAAGAATGTTAGTAGTTAGCCACTCTGCTGTTGACCGTAGAGAATCTTTACATTTGCATAATTTACCAGGTCACATTTGCATATACCCGCTTGACTTACTACAGCACTTTATAAATTATTTCATAAAAGTGTGAAGCTCTGTCAGAGAAACAGTTCACTTTGGATCCCCGGAGGCTGTTTCAAGTGGTTGCATCCGTTCCAACTCCAAGATGAACTTTTAAGATGTAGTCAAAGGTCGAGGCTACAAATAAGTATAGTCCGAAAGAAGGAAGACGATGCTGCGTACACGTGACTTTAACACAATTAAATGCCAAACAGTCTTGTTTGGCATTTAATTGTGCTGACGTGGGATTTTTTTAGGAATGTTGTTTACTGGTGATGTGCATAATGGCGTCCTTTTGTGGGGTGAATTGGCAGCTGTTGTTTAATTGAGGGTTTAATGAATTGAATTTCCCCCTGGACAATATGACTTTCTTGCTAAAGCAGGCAAATCTGGGCCAAGCTCACAAGAAGACTCACAAGTCTGATGGAAGCCCTAGGCCTCCCTCGATTCCATCCATCGCTCAGTATTCCGCGCACTCCCTTGTTTTGTTCCCGCGCTCTAATCATGTGGCTGCGTGCTCACGGCTTTAAAGCTCGACAGGCGCGCACAAAGCGCCGTATAAATAAATGCGCTTTGCGTCGCCCCGGAAGCCTGAGGTTTTTGTCACTCTTGTTTTAGGATCTGACGGTAACATTGTCAGGCCTCTCTGGTGATTTCTCTTTTCAAGCTTTTGTTTACGTGCACGAAGCTGACAGAAAATAAAAACTCTCCGTGTTCCCCTTTAGGGTAAGGAGTCTGTTTCAAACGACTTTGTGATTGTTTGAGATATATTACTTCTATAAATGTTTGAGTGAAAAACTACATCCTCAAATTGTGTCTTCCACTCTCAATTGAATGACCAGGTGTGTCATCCAATAAACATCTCGCCTCAAATAGCGCCTCCATTTGTTTCCCCACATAGCAAAACACAGTAGGTACTAGCGTTGTCCCGATATACATTTTGGTACCGATACCAAAGTGTATTTCGATACTTTTCGATACTTTTCGACACTGCAATTTTTTTGTGGTCCCCTTTTATTTAGGGACGGCGTGGCGCAGTGGGAGAGTGGCCGTGCGAAACTCAAGGGCCCCTTGTTCAATCCCCACCTAGTACCAACCTCGTCACGTCCGTTGTGTCCTGAGCAAGACACTTCACCCTTGCTCCTGATGGGTGCTGGCTAGCGCCTTGCATGGCAGCTCCCTCCATCAGTGTGTGAATGTGTGTGTGAATGAGTGAATGTGGAAGTAGTGTACAAGCGCTTTGAGTACCTCGAAGGTAGAAAAGGCTATACAAGTACAACCCATTTACCATTAAAAATAATTAGCTTTATTTTAACAAAAAATCTTATGGTACATTAAAAATATGTTTCTTATTGCAAGTTTGTCCTTATTAAAAATAGTGACCATACATTGCTGACCCGTCTGCACTTGCGATGGTCTCCTGCTGGCCCCACTATGAACTGGACTGTCACTATTATGTTATATCCACTATGGACAGGACTTTCACAATATGTCAGACACACTCGACGTCCATTGCATCTGGTCTCCCCTAGTCTTGGGGGGATGGTTACCCACATTTGCAGTCCTCTCTAAGGTTTCTCATAGTCATTCTCATCGACGTCCCACTGGGTTTTGAGTTTTTCCTTATGTGGGCGCTGAACCGCGGACGTCGTTGTGGCTTGTGCAGCCCTTTGAGACACTTGTGAGTTAGGGCTATATAAATGAACATTGACTGATTGATTTATACAAGACAACTTGTCTTTTATTAGTAAGTAAGAAAACAAAAGCTCCTAATTTAGGTGCTGACATATACAGTAATATATTGTGTCATTTCCCAATCTATTTTTTTTTTCACAATTATTAAGGACAAGTGGTTGAAAATGGATTATTAATCCATTCGTTCATTTACTGTTTTTAATGTGTTCTATCTACACTTCTGTTAAAATGTAATAATCACTTATTCTTTTGTTGTTTGGAGGCTTTACATTAGTTTTGGATGATACCACAAAGCTGGGTATCAATCCAATACCAAATCATTACAGGATTATACATTGGTCATATTCAAAGTCCTTGTGTCCAGGGATATATTTCCTGAGTTTATAAACATAATACACATTTTGAAAAAGTTGAAAAGAATATGTACTTTTTGTTTTGCTCCATTTATATTCAGGGTTTCCCCTAGATTGCTGTGGTTTACTAGCGTCATGTTTTCTTTTCTTGTGAGACTACCATCTACTGGTCACACTTATCATCGCACCATGTACCAAATAAAATTGCTTCAAGGTCGGTAAGCACAACCAGAATTATTCTGTACATTAGGCGCTATTTGAGAAAATTAAAGGGTTTTAAGTGCGCCTTATAGCCAGCCCGAGAAAAATACGGTATATCATTTTGCTCTGTTTTGCAATTGTTGTACAATCATTGTAAAACATACTATGCTAGACTGTACTCTGCCCTCCCTGAACGTTAGAATTTAGTTTGCCGAATATGTAAACACTATTTTGAATTAAAGATGAAAAAAACAACTTACACGGTGTGTTGATATTCTCCTCAATAAAGTGAGTGTTAAACTAAGCATCGCACATTAAGGGAAGTAAAGTAAAACCCGTTAAATCAACAATATAGTCTAGAATAAACTGAAAAAAAATCAATACACTTATACAGGATGAAGTTTAGCTCTACTAATGCCACTTGCTTCATGCTAAATTTAGCAGTGCCAATCGCAGGGCACATATCAATCAATCAATCAATGTTTATTTATATAGCCCCAAATCACAAATGTCTCAAAGGACTGCACAAATCATTACGACTACAACATCCTCGGAAGAACCCACAAAAGGGCAAGGAAAACTCACACCCAGTGGGCAGGGAGAATTCACATCCAGTGGGACGCCAGTGACAATGCTGACTATGAGAAACCTTGGAGAGGACCTCAGATGTGGGCAACCCTCCCCCTCTAGGGGACCGAGAGCAATGGATGTCGAGCGGGTCTAACATGATGCTGTGAAAGTTCAATCCATAGTGGCTCCAACACAGCCGCGAGAGTTCAGTTCAAGCGGATCCAAGACAGCAGCGAGAGTCCCGTCCACAGGAGACCATCTCAAGCGGAGGCGGATCAGCAGCGTAAAGATGTCCCCAACCGATACACAGGCGAGCGGTCCTTCCTGGGTCCCGACGAGCGGTCCATCCTGGGTCTCGACTCTGGACAGCCAGTACTTCATCCATGGTCATCGGACCGGACCCCCTCCACAAGGGAGGGGGGGACATAGGAGAAAGAAAAGAAGCGGCAGATCAACTGGTCTAAAAAAGAGGTCTATTTAAAGGCTAGATATAGATAAATAATCATTCACTCTCACATTCATACCAATGGAAAATTTACAGTCTCCTTTTAACCTGACATGCATATTTTTAGAATGTTGAAGGAATCCAGAGTACCCAAACAAAACCCCACGTGCACGACAGAACACACTTAAATGTGTGGAGTGTTAATGACTTTAAGCACACGGCGTAAAGTAAGAAATTATTGTCTGTAGTAATGTAAAAAAAAAAAAAAATATGGGTAGTTTTCACAGGCTTGAACAGGAAATGCATTAATTAACTTCAAATACCTTTCTACTGATGCTTTGTTCTCTCCTTTTATCGAGCTGTTGCGCTATTGCGATTAAGATGGACTTTTTTTTTTTTTTAAATCAAAATAAAGCACAGAGGAACATTTTTTTAATATTTGAGATGTTTTTTAAACTTATTATGGCCAATAGTATGTAAATAATAGACTATATACAGGCATAAAATATATATGCAGGCATAAAATATATTAAAAACAATATTTTCATGTGTGGCAGCACTTGTTATTTTGTACATAGCTTTTATACTCATTTATTACATACAGTATAGCTCAGGATAGTGTTAGCCTAACCTAAAGGTGCCAAGCGTGACCACGTCTCTGATGATAAACCATGTCCGCATCAGCATTATTTTATCGGCAATGCCAATCTGTGATGACAGTCATGGCCGTAATTACCATTGAGGACACTGAGGTCATGTTCTGGGTATTTTTTGAAGTGACATAAAGAAGATGAAATGTGCTTTGTATGGCACATTGTGGGCGCTGTGCATCACAATACGGTAGATCATCCTCTCTCAATATAGGATCATTGGTCATGCACAGCTGGCTACAACTGCAGGCAACGTAACGCAATGAAGTCCATGTTTACTTTATACATCATCTAATCTGAAATGTGCTGTCAACTAGGGCTGGGCGATATGGCCTTTTTTAATATCTCGATATTTTTAGGCCATGTCACGATATATGATATATATATCAATATTTTGCCTTAGCCTTGAATGAACACTTGATGCATATAATCACAGCAGTATGATGATTCTATGTGTCTACATTAAAACATTATTGTTCATGGGGAGTGCTCAGAGAGTATGGGGTATCGGACTGTCTTATTGTGGCGGTCCGTTCCCTGTACGATCAGTGCCAGAGCTTGGTTCGCATTGCCAGCAGTAAGTCGAACACATTTCCAGTGAGGGTTGGACTCCCCCAAGGCTGCCCTTTGTCACCGATTCTGTTCATAACTTTTATGGACAGAATTTCTAGGCGCAGTCAAGGCGTTGAGGGGTTCCGGTTTGGTAACCGCAGGATTAGGTCTCTGCTTTTTGCAGATGATGTGGTCCTGATGGCTTCATCTGACCGGGATCTTCAGCTCTCGCTGGATCGGTTCGCAGCCGAGTGTGAAGCGACCGGAATGAGAATCAGCACCTCCAAGTCCGAGTCCATGGTTCTCGCCCGGAAAAGGGTGGAGTGCCATCTCCGGGTTGGGGAGGAGACCCTGCCCCAAGTGGAGGAGTTCAAGTACCTAGGAGTCTTGTTCACGAGTGAGGGAAGAGTGGATCGTGAGATCGACAGGCGGATTGGTGCGGCGTCTTCAGTAATGCGGACGTTGTACCGATCCGTTGTGGTGAAGAAGGAGCTGAGCCGGAAGGCAAAGCTCTCAATTTACCGGTCGATCTACGTTCCCATCCTCACCTATGGTCATGAGCTTTGGGTCATGACCGAAAAGATAAGATCACGGGTACAAGCGGCCGAAATGAGTTTCCTCCGCCGTGTGGCGGGTCTCTCCCCTAGAGATAGGGTGAGAAGCTCTGCCATCCGGGAGGAACTCAAAGTAAAGCCACTGCTCCTCCACATCGAGAGGAGCCAGATGAGGTGGTTCGGGCATCTGGTCAGGATGCCACCCAAACGCCTCCCTAGGGAGGTGTTTAGGGCACGTCCAGCTGGTAGGAGGCCACGGGGAAGACCCAGGACACGTTGGGAAGACTATGTCTCCCGGCTGGCCTGGGAACGCCTCGGGATCCCCCGGGAAGAGCTAGACGAAGTGGCTGCGGAGAGGGAAGTCTGGGTTTCCCTGCTTAGGCTGTTGCCCCCGCGACCCGACCTCGGATAAGCGGAAGATGATGGATGGATGGATGTTCATACTGCATTAATATATGCTCATTTTAAACTTTCATGCAGAGAGGAAAATCACAACTAAGTCAGTTGACCAAAACTTTATTTATTAAACAGTTATTAATCGTTCATGTCATTCCAAAACAGAAAGGGCAAGATTGTCAGAGACATTTTAAAACAAGCTATGAGTGCACTTTTGTGCAGGATGTCACTAAGATGATGTATCAAAACAACACTAATTTAAAGTGTACTTTTTGTACAGAACTCCACTACAAGTTTAAAACAAAGTTCACTTTTGTGCATTATGTCACACAAGATATTTCAATAACTGTCAAAAAAAAGGCCTGTATAACAGGAAATCAAATCGCTATTTGGTAGGTTACTGCGGACGTTATGTCCTTATGTTCACTATTTTTTTCATGCAGTGTTGATGTGGTAATGGTTGCCTCGGCATTTTGATGGTGTGGCACCGAATGGAGATGCTGACAATCAATCAATCAATCAATCAATCAATGTTTACTTATATAGCCCTAAATCACTAGTGTCTCAAAGGGCTGCACAAACCACAACACCAAACCACTACGACATCCTCATTACATGCGTAGTAATCACTCTTCATTTTCAAATGATGCTACATATTAGCAGTATTGCTACTTTTTGCAGCCACGCTTTTCCCCCACATTTGACAAACTACGGTTGTCTATTCGACATATTCCCACTTGAATGAAGCCAAACCACCGGCTGACAATGGACCCCCTGCTGTTTTTCTTGGGAATTAATTCTTCCTTCATTTGTTACCAGATTTGCCCCTTCTTTCTTTCGTATTACCACTCGCACCACAGCTAACGTAACTCATGCTGCTACCTCTCTGCTCCGCGAGGGCGTATACGTATGTGATGTATGTAAGAAAGTGCGCTTGCTCTCTATTGAGAAGGACGGACTAGAAAGATTGGGAAGAGCCTGTAGTGTAATGCCCGCAGCTAAAAGCAACTGCGTGAGAATGTATACTCAAATATCAGTATATAGTCATTTTCTATATCGCATAGGGGACAAACCCGCCATGTATCGAGTATATCGATATACCGCCCAGTAGGGTGAAGCTCACCGCCCTAAACAGTTGACACACGCTAAACATATGTTTGCTATCCGTGGGGGGCCAGTTTTGTGTGAAAAAGCGCATGTCAAATGTAAATTGACTGATGAGGCGCTTCATATTACTTTTTTTTAATTTGTATTTATTCATTTGATAGAGAAATCATAATACAGGTACTGAGAGAACAGATTTTTTTTTTCTCCCCCCCCCCCCCGTCCTACATTTAAGTCACAGTGGGTAGCAATGTACTGCCTTCCTCTTCACCACAAGCAGATAGAGAATCACACAAAGTGACTAAAAGAAAGAAGGAAAAAAAGCAACAAATAAAAATCACAAACATACAGAGAAATGTCACTGAATCAAAATAAATTAAAAAATTTGAGGTAAGATGAAAGGTTCATTGTCAACAGTGAGTGTCACATTTAGCAGAGGTGTCAGATCTGGCCCGCGACATCATTTTATCCGGCCCGAAAACACCTGGAAATGTTATGTGTCAATAAAGTACTTATTTTCTTGATAAATATAATGGGTTTTTTTTTCATTTTGACAGAAAAAATATATGTACTGCTTGAAATTGCATGCCGTTTAAACTTTAATAGTATGAATGAATGAAATAAGTTTATTTCAGTCAATATAATCAACCATCAACTATTTTGTGTGACCAGTTTAACAGTACTTATTAGACATATTTATCAAACGTACACATTTACACACAAAAATAAAATAAAATAAAAAGAATGACCGACAAAGGAATAGGCTAAAGCCAAAGCTTATAGTTGACTATCCTATGCATTCACTGAAAATTACTATCCATTATTGCAACAAAAATTACAGTATATTATCATACATTCCAAACATTTTTGTCTAAGTAAAAATAAATACTTACATTTCTGCTTGACTTATGATTTTTCAGCAAACTACCCATCAAATTATTAAAAATGACAATACATTTGACAGTGATCTTTGCAGCATATTACTGTAAATTGGGAAAAAAAAATCCCTCTTTACTTTAAAATTCTGTTGACTGAGCTGCCATTTTTACTGTAAAATCTTGTTTTTAGCAGTGTATTACTTTAAATGGAAAAACGATAGATTTGTTTTTACGGTACAAAAACTGGCAGCTTTGTTGCCAAAATAAAAAAGGACCTTGTAGTGTTTTTCTATTGACAATGTATTATAAAAAAAACTATGTAAATTTAATTGTAAAATTCTGGCAACTAAGCTGTTGGCTTTTTCCGTAAAATACAAAAAAACAAACAGTGGTACTGTATTTATATTTACCGTAAAATATTTTACGTATAATGTTGTAAATGTAAAGTTTTTACTGCAACATTGACAGTCTACTTAAAACAGTTTATATAATTAATACGGAAATCCAAAGTCAAATTCATACATTATTCGCTGCTACAAGCGTCCCTCTGATGGCAGCCATAACTGCAATGTGGCCCTCAATGAAAACCAGTTTGACATCCCTGTCCTATAGTGTCTTTAATTTCATTTAGCTGTGTAAATAATCATACAGCCCCAGGTCAAGTCAAATAGTTTTGGTGTACCCCTCAGATTATATTTAATTTTCTCAAAATCTAAGATAAACATGAGGTCCTTAAGCCACAGGGAGGCCATATGAAATTTGACCCCAAACGTATTCCTGGCCACGTCATGCTCCATCACTGATTAGAACAGTGTTTTTCAACCTTTTTTGAGCCGAGGCACGTTTTTTTCATTGAAAATATCCGAAGACACACCACCAGTAGAAATCATTCAAAAATGAAATTAAGTTGACTGTAAAAAGTTTTTGTCGCAATTGTTGGATATGACTTTAAACCACAACCAAGCATGCATCACTATACTGTAGCTCTTGTCTCAAAGTAGGTGTACTGTCACGACTTGTCACATCACGCCGGGACTTATTTGGAGTTGTTTGCCATTTTGCTGTGTGTAGTGGTTTAGTTCTTGTCTTGCGCTCCAATTTTGGTGTGTTTTCCTGTTTTGGTGGTGTTTTCCTGTAGCAGTTTTGTGTCTTCCTTAAACGCTCTTACCCGCATCTACTTTCTTTTAGCAATCAAGACTATTTAAGTTGTTGCTATCCTTCTTTGTGGGGACATTGTTGATTGTCATGTCATGATCGGATATACTTTGTGGACGCCGTCTTTGGTCCACAGTAAGTCTTTGCTGTCGTCCAGCAGTCTGTTTTAGTTTACTTTGTAGCCAGTTAGGTTTTAGTTTCGTTCTGCGTTGCCTTCCCTGAGCTTCAATGCCTTTTCTTATGGGCACTCACCTTTTGTTTATTTTTGGTTTAAGTATTAGATACGACAACAAACCCTTGTTGTCTGACACAACGTGTTTCCGACATCTACAAAGCAATTAACTATCGGCTGTCACCTACTGATATGGAAGAGTATATCACGGTTACTCTGCCGAGTTCTAAACAGCACTGACACTCAACAACAACACATGATTTGCAGATTATAATTACTGGTTGGACATGCACCTGGGGATAGGTTGATTGGCAACACTAAAATTGGCCCTAGTGTGTGAATGTGAGTGTGAATGTTGTCTGTCTATCTGTGTTGGCCCTGCGATGAGGTGGCGACTTGTCCAGGGTGTACCCCGCCTTCCGCCCGATTGTAGCTGAGATAGGCGCCAGCGCCCCCCGCGACCCCGAAAGGGAATAAGCGGTAGAAAATGGATGGATGGATGGAATTACTGGTTGGCAGAAAATATTTTTAACCCAAATAGGTGAAATTACATAATCTCCCACAGCACACCAGACTGTACTTCATGGCACACTAGTTTGACGCGGCACAGTGGTTGAAAAACACTGGATCAGAAGATGAAGACAGATTTCTCCCAAAACGCCCGGTGGCTCTCATGGTGTGCGTCACGAGGACTAATACTTCAAAGCAAAAAGTTGTCGGTTCAATTCCATGTCGGAGTTGAAATAATATAACGTGTACACTTATATTTTAACGATGGTAACATTGTTTAATATGCTTAACTTCTGCATAGCAATTTAAAAAAGTTGACTGTTAATTGTGTTGCTCAAGGTAAGATTATGTATAAGGTGGTGGGATACTCTTGGACCCCAAATTTTTTACCTCTGCATTTGTCAAATCCTGGTAACGTCTCTGATAACCGTTCCTTTACCAACCACCCATCTGTTGTTGCGGTTGTACGTTTAACGCTTACGTTAGGATTCCAGCATTTTTCGACGATAAACACAGGAAGTGACTCAAGACCCTAAACCAAATTGGTTACAGAAGAGAGGGTAGAGCCAGGAAGGATGTTGTTGTTGGTTTTTGTCTTGTGCTGGTGCAAAGCAGAAATATATCAGTATCAGACATGCAGCACACACAAGCTTCAACAATACAGAGGTGTCTGACTATAAATACAAGGATTGATTGATTGATTGAAACTATTATTAGTAGATTGCACAATACAGTACATATTCCGTACAATTGACCACTAAATGGTAAGCACCTGAATAAGTGGTTCTACTTGTTTAAGTCGGGGTCCACGTTAATTTCGCCACACCTAGTGTGTGTGTGTGACAATCATTGGTACTTTAACTTTTTAACTTGAATCAATTCATGGCAAATTGGTGATTTAGTGCACAGGATCAAATGTGGAGCACAACACAGGGCAACATTGTACTGCATATTGAAGGAAGCTGTTGCATCACACCATGCGTTGCCACGGCAATGCCACAGCCAGACCCTAGTGCACAGTGACAAAATTAGAAGTGAGGTTGTGAAGAAGGAAGTCATTTTCATTCATGACTGCCATATCTGGTAGTCCGAGTGAAGGCTAATACAAGGTTGTGACTTAGCTTTATTGCTCATGTGTCTTTGGCTCCAAGAAGCGCTGTTGTCTTCTTTCTCCATGTGTTACATACAGTATGAATGGTTTCTCTGTATTTGAAGATATACACGTTGGCATAGCTCAGTGAGCCGCAGTGCTATATTTTCAATCAATGTTTATTTATACAGCCCTAAATGACAAGTGTCTCAAAGGGCTGCACAAGCCACAACGACATCCTCCTTTCAGATCCCACATCAGGGCAAGAAAAAACTCAACCCAGTGGCAACCGGTGTAATTTATGTTGAGTGGGTCTAGCATAATATTGTAAAAGTCCAATCCATAGTGGATCTAACATAATAGTGGGAGTACAGTCCATCGAAGCATAACAAATTGATTCATCCATCCATCCATCCATCTTCTTCCGCATATCTGAGGTCGGGTCGCGGGGGCAGCAGCCTAAGCAGTGAAGCCCAGACTTTCCTCTCCCCAGCCACTTCGCCCAGCTCTTCCCGGGGGATCCCGAGGCGTTCCCAGGCCAGCCGGGAGACATAGTCTTCCCAACGTGTCCTGGGTCTTCCCCGTGGCCTCCTACCGGTTGGAAGTGCCATAAACACCTCCCTATGGAGGCGTTCGGGTGGCATCCTGACCAGATGCCCGAACCACCTCATATGGCTACTCTCGATGTAGAGGAGCAACGGCTTTACTTTGAACTCCTCCCAGATGGCAGAGCTTCTCACCCTATCTCTAAGGGAGAGCCCCGCCACCTGGCGGAGAAAACAAATTACGGCCGCTTGTACCCGTGATCTTATCCTTTCCGTCATGACCCAAAGCTCATGACCATAGGTGAGGATGGGAACATAGATCAACCGGAAAATTAAGAGCTTCGCCTTCCGGCTCAGCTCCTTCTTCACCACAACAGATCGATACAATGTCCGCATTACTGAAGTTGCCGCACCGATCCACCTGTCGATCTCAAAATCCACTCTTCCCTCACTTGTGAACAAGACTCCTAGGTACAGTACTTGAAATGAATTAAATTAACAAAATGATCAAACTTACAACTCCTATGTCTGCAGCTAACTGACAGATTGGCAGAGCTTTTTTAAAGATGTATATCAAAGCGTGCTTATTTATGAAGTAGCGGGTGAATTACATGGGGGTAGGCTCATCTCGCTTGGAGCAGGTCAGTGGTGGTATGTCCAAGTAAGAGGTTGTTCCTTCATGACTTCATGAAAAGCTGCAACTTCAACTGGTATTTACTAAGTTTTGTATTTGTTTTAAAGCAATGACCATCAGTGGCAACCATTAGGCTGGGAAGATATTTGAGAAGTCAATTAGGCCGGGAGTCAGCTACTCACGGCTTTTTAGCCCTAGTGGACCTCCGGAGCTTTTTCAAAAATGTATGAAAATGGGAAAAATATGTTTAAATATGGTTTCTGTGGAAGGATAAACATTACACAAACATTCCTAATTGTAAAAAAGCCCACTGTTTAATATATATGTGCTTCCTTGATGAGGGTATTAGGAGAGTGCTGTTTTGTCCTACTAATTTTGTCGATCCTTGAACTCACCGTAGTTGTGGACTGTGATGCAACAGTTTGTTTACATGTATAACTTTCTCTGACGCTGCCACAGAAAGACGTGTTATGCCACTCCTCCTTTGTCTCATTTTGTTCACCAAACATTGTTATTGACTTATGTGGAGTGCTAATCAGGCATATTTGGTCACTGTATGACTGCAAGCTAACCAATGCCCCAATGTGAGCTCTG
This sequence comes from Nerophis ophidion, assembly GCF_033978795.1. NCBI lineage: Eukaryota > Metazoa > Chordata > Actinopteri > Syngnathiformes > Syngnathidae > Nerophis > Nerophis ophidion. The sequence continues at coordinate 4,077,473 of NC_084612.1, forward strand.
AACCGAGGATGTCGTTGTGGCTTTGAAACACTTGTGATTGAGGGCTATATAAATAAACATTGATTGATTGATTGGTTGATGGATGCTAACATGCTATTTATGCTAGTTGTATGTTCATATTGTATCAGTATGTCTCGTTTGTTGGTATATTTGAGCTCATTTAATTTCCTTTACTTATGTCCTCTGTGTATTTAATTTATGTGTGCATGGCTCATGACATATTTTCTGTATGTCAGCTCATTGGCTGCATTTCTGATAGTTGTTAGTGTGCCGTGTTGTTCCAGACCACGGCAAACATTACCCAGCTTGCAAAGATTATAATAAATCCATTATAAGGTGACAGCCTGACGTTTCCTTACACTTGGAAACACACATCTATACCTTTGGCTATTCTAAGCCAGTACTTTTCAGAAGTTATATCATCCTCTTGAGAAGCCTCCATTTTACTAATGTTTTCCATTCATTCATCAATTCATTTTCTACCGCTTATTCCCTTTGGAGTCGCGCGGGGCGCTGGTGACTATCTCAGCTACAATTGGGCGGAAGGCAGTGTACACCCTGGACAAGTCCCCTCCTCATCGCAGGGCCAACACAGATAGACAGACAACATTCACACACTGGGGCCAATTTAGTGTTGCCAATCAACCTATCCCCAGGTGCATGTCTTTGGAAGTGGGAGGAAGCCGGAGTACCCGGAAGAAACCCACACATTCACGGGGAGGACATGCAAACTCCACACAGAAAGATCCCGAGCTCGGGATTGAACCCCAGACTACCTCCGTATTGTGAGGCAGATGCACTAACCCCTCTGCCACCGTGAAGCCTTAATATTTTCCAATGTTGTAGAATAAATAATACATTTCAACATTTCTGTCAACGAACATTTGTGTCAGCCTGCGACACATAGTAGGCTAATATAGACACATCATGTGTTGCCTTCACTATAACACTATTATAAGGCGTATAATTTTTTGCGGCTTTTTTTTTTTTTTTTTTGCAGTATGGCTATTTAAACATTTATGGTTGCCGACCCCTGAATACGTGTCCAAAAACGGCCCTAGACGGGTGCACCGTGCAGGACTGTATCGAAAGCTTGCCCCCTCACCTCTTTTTGTTAAGTACATAACTCCACATGTGTTCATTCATGGTTGTGATGCATTCAGTGACAATCTACAAAGTAAATAGTCATGAAAATAAAGAAAACGCATTGAATCAGGAGAAGGTGTGTCCAAAGTTTTAGCCTGTACTGTACATAAATTATCCATCCATCCATCCATTTTCTACCGCTTATTCCCTTTTGGGGTCGCGGGGGGCGCTGGCGCCTATCTCAGCTACAATCGGGCGGAAGGCGGGGTACACCCTGGACAAGTCGCCACCTCATCACAGGGCCAACACAGATAGACAGACAACATTCACACTCACATTCACACACTAGGGCCAATTTAGTGTTGCCAATCAACCTATCCCCAGGTGCATGTCTTTGGAAGTGGGAGGAAGCCGGAGTACCCGGAGGGAACCCACGCATTCACGGGGAGAACATGCAAACTCCACACAGGAAGATCCCGAGCCTGGATTTGAACCCAGGACTGCAGGAACTTCGTATTGTGAGGCAGACGCACTAACCCCTCTGCCACCGTGAAGCCCGTACATAAATTAAAGATGCATAAATAATCGATTTTTAAACGAGTCTGAGCTCCTGAATCGTAATCAAATCATGAGGTGCCCCGAAGATTTCCATCTTGAGCGTCTACCCCCGACAATCATAGTTCTGTGGAAAGCAGTACTGCTGAGTATCTACGACATGTAACTTGCGGGATATGTTCTATTTTCACCTTGTTCCACTAACACCCCTTTCTGAGGATAGTCACTTGTTTGGGGATATTCTTTGCCAGGCAGGACTGTAAATTGTTGTTTCAACTTTCACTGCTGTATTTTTAGGCCCAAAAAGACTGTCGGGCTGTTGACTCATCTGGCAAACAACCACTGCATTCTGCTAGTGTGGGCTGTTCGACCACAGTTGTGCAGAGATGCTAGCGCTACTGTTCAGTTACTAACACCTACGCGTCTTGCAGACGTCGTTAAGAGATGGGTGGAGGTGACGCACACATTCAGAATCTAGGAGCGTGAAATGGTGATGGCCTGATAGGGGCCCCGAGGTACCAATGAAGAATGTCCTTGTGAAGTTATGAATTTCATTAGCGTGTCAGTGTAGGAATTATTCAGCCATGCAGCACCTCGTGTTTAGGCATAGTAGCAAGTCTGTTAAAAGGACGGACAGTCCTCCACAGACTCATGTCGAGATATTACAACACTTTTGGGTTTTTTACGCTCCTCACTGCAAAATACTTTTGTGGTGCCTACTTTGAGTGGTGGGAAAGATGCTTTAGAAGACATGTCCGTGTATATGTAACTAGGGTTGCATAATGTAGACGATACAGTATTTATATCAGTGTTTGATTGATTGATTGAGACTTTTATTAGTATATTGCACAGTTCAGTACATATTCCGTACAATTGACCACTAAATGGTAACACCCGAATAAGTTCTTCAACTTGTTTAAGTCCGAGTCCACGGTAATCAATGCAAGCGGCTTCTAGAGGGCTACCAATGAATATCTGTTCCTCAGCTGTGGTCCGATGCGACGCAGCGGTAGTCAGTTGTAACATACTTTCCACCACTTGTGGCAGTAATGACAATATCAAATAAACAGAAGAAGTGTAAAGTTAAAGTCATGGAAAAAAATAATGATTAAAGGGAAACTGCACTTTTTGGGGGGAATTTAGCTCATCATTCAAAAGAGAAGAACATGTCTTTTTTTTCATGCATTCAGTTCAAGGTTCAAAGTTTTATTTGTCACATGCAGAGTACACTACAGTGAAATGCTTTTTTTCAATTTTCTTCAGATAATGCGTACAGTGGGCTCCAAACACTAGTTGCAGAATCTAACACACTCAATACCAAAAATACACACATTTTGAATAGCTCTGATGTACATTAATTACAAGACAATAAGTTGCACAATAAGTCACTGTAGTTATGGTAGAAGTATCAGTACAAGTAAAAGTATAGTAGTCAAATACAGTACCAGTGCAATATCAAATAGTATAACAGTATATGCAGTATATACAGTATAGGTAGCAACAAATATTAAGGTGTCTACAGTTCTTTTGCAGTTGAGTAGTGACTAGTAAGTACTAACTAGTAAATAAATGCAATCAAAAGTCTGCTTAAAATTGAGCCTACAGGAGTCACTCTATTCTGCCTACAAAAACCATTAAAACCTTTAAACACCTCCATTAAGATTTTATATATATGATTTAAGTATATATGTAATGTAGCAACAGGCAAATTTATAATATGTAATATTTACGTATTTTGCTCATTTTTAGCATACGTGGCGCATTCATAAAATAAAATGCATCACAGTGTTCGCTTTTTTCAACATCACTGATTATTACTCACTGCAGACGTTTTGAGAGCCAACAAACATAGTACAACACCACTTACTGTACGAGGTCTGCTGTCATTAGGATGCTGATTGATAGAATCTTGTTATAGTCCCATTTAAATGAAGAATGACTCATAACCCTCGCAAAGAAAAGGGGAGATGAAAACAAGCGTCTTTTTCGTGTCGTTCTAAATTGGCTGTCAAAGTGTACCAACTATTCGAAGTACGTTCTCATCCTTCTACTATCCAGATGAGAGGCATGATTTATGATCTACAATAAGCTTTCACAAACGAGGAAGCAGCTTCCTACTCAATGTCAATATAGGCTCGTGATCACTGCGCCACTATAACTATTTTCCACTGCTTATAATAACAATATCACTAATACTTGGTTAATATTTAAGTCACGAATTGTAAATTCAGTATTGTTGGCGGTTTTTGGATGGTTATTTGATGTTATTGGCAGAATAGAGGACCTCCCTTTGGCTCTGTTGTAAGCAGACTTTTATTTGCCAGTTAGAATGTATTTTTTTAAATACATCCGTCATGTCTCTGGTAATGATTGTGAACGATAGGCAAAATTAAAATAAAAAAAAAGTGCAGTTCCCCTTTAAAGTGATGAATCTCTATCTGTATTGCTCTTACATTTTGACTGTTCAGTTACGAAACATTCCTTTTTAATTTAGTTAATTTATTTTAGCCAGTGTAATTCTGACAGCAATTTTTAATTTAGCTTTAGTCGTGGTCTTTTGACAAAAATGTATTTTAATTTTAGTCATTGAAAGTAATTAATTTAGTTAATTTGTTTTAGCCAGTGTTACTTCTTGACAGCAATTTTTCAATTTAGCTTTAGTCGTGGTCTTTTGACAAAAATGTATTTTAATTTTAGTCATATTTTAGTCATTAAAAGTAATAAATTTCTAGTCTAGTTTTAGTCGACTAAATCCCACAGCATTTTAGTGGACTAAAATTATAGTAAATCTTGTCCGCTAACAGTATAACAGACAATGCATGTTTGAAGTATACTTGAAATAACTTTTACTAATTTATTATTGCAAAGCATCTCAAAAATTCAACTCATAACAAGACCTGCACTCCATGAATATTTTGATAAGTACATTTCAGACTAACCCTATGTGTTATCCTTTTAAATGAAATTAAGTATTTTTTTCAAATGTTGAATAATATATGACTAAAATGGTCACATGAAGAAACAATCTACTTGTATTTTATATTGTGTATAACTACACTGAGTGTGCACAATTGGCATCTTGGCCACTGTTCCTTTTAAATACAGCAGCCAGCGTTCTAAATTTAGAGTGTGTGTGTGTGTGTGTGTGTGTGTGTGTGTGTGTGTGTGTGTGTGTGTGTGTGTGTGTGTGTGTGTGTGTGTGTGTGTGTGTGTGTGTGTGTGTGTGTGTGTGTGTGTGTGTGTGTGTGTGTGTGTGTGTGTGTGTGTGCGTATATATATATATATATATATATATATATATATGTATGTGTGTATATATGTGTATATGTATATATATGTGTATATATATGTGTGTATATGTATATGTGTATATATATATATATATATGTGTATATATATGTATATATATGTATATATGTATGTATATGTGTATATATGTATGTATATGTGTATATATGTATGTATATACACAAATTTAGAACACTAATATATATATATATATTAGCTGAACAGTGTGCCGAGGACATCGATTATAGTGCACTGTATAAGTATCTTGCTTATTAAATTTGTGGGCAAGTCATTTGAAAAATATTGTTTTATGCCTACTTACTGTTGCGTAGATGTCCTGATGATTAGCCTGTAGGTGACGCTTCAAGTTGGTTGTATTTTAACCGCAGAAAATCGAGCCACAGGTTTTGCAATGTGTCTTTGTCTACGGTTGCAAAGGTGAAGTGTGTCGATATGTCTTATTCCTTTCACTTGTAGAAGATATATTGTAATGATTTGTCTATCAATAGCAGCGCATCCGGGTTGTGTATTTGCCAGAAAACAAATGTCACAGGCATCACTATAGGGTGACTGTTTTGACAAATGGTCACATTTTTGTGTACGAATTACAAGTAGAAATGTGCTATCAATTTTTTTCAAGTGGCTGCACTGTATGTATGGAGCTAAATACACACGCTGACATTGGCCTCAGCCCTGGATGCTGCATTGCTATATTTAAGTCTCCACTTTGCTGCAGAGGTCTATTTTCTTGCTCTCCTCTGTCTCTTCTTGGATAGAACTTGGACATATACTGTACTAGCCTTGGATGATATGATGGACTCTTGGAGGATGTTCATTCATTTGTTAAATTTTGTAGGAAAAAGCAGTTAACTGACATGACACAAAACTATAGTCAATCCAAACGACAACTTTCTGGCTTTCAGAAACATCAAAGAAATAAGAAAATAAATTGTGGTAATCATTAACCGTTTCATTTTTAGATCAAGCAGAGTGGAAAATATGGTATCAAACAATAATCAGTGAAAATAATTGAATGATGAAAAAACTAATAAAAAAAATGTCACTCATATTTTGTTGCACCACCTCTGGCTTTTATAACAGTTTGCAGTTTTTGAGGCATGGCCCTAACTAGTGACCAACAGAATTCTCAGTCAATTTTGCTCTAAATTTATTTGATTGCTGTTGTCACATCAGCTTTGCAGGTTGGAGTATTGTCATTAATCATTTTCTTTAATTTCCACCAAACATTTTACATTGGATTCAAATCCGGACTATTTGCAGGCCATGACATTGATCTTATGTATCATTGTAGCGGACTGGCTCAGAGGGTAGAGTGACCGTTCAGAAACTTGGTGGTTCCTGGTTTTATTCTAGATTTCGCCGTCAGAGTCACTGCTGTTGGGTCCTTGGGCAAAGCACTTCACTCACTTTGCTCCTAGTGGCACCCACACTGGTATAAATGAAG